>NC_048299.1:230745870-230905708 GCF_013100865.1 Trachemys scripta elegans | reverse complement strand
TATGCATCCGAAGAAGTGGGCTGTAGTCCACGAAAGCTTATGCTCTAATAAATTTGTTAGTCTCTAAGGTGCCACAAGTACTCCTGTTCTTCTTTTTGCGGATACAGACTAACACGGCTGTTACTCTGAAACTTAGCCACATAGCGGTGCATTCTCAGAACAGCAAAAAGATGATTTCAGTAGTCAAACAACTGAAGCTTTAAATGCAAGTTATTTGTATCCTGCTGAGAAGAATAAGACTCATGAAAAAATGCAGCTGTATTAGACTTTTTACTTCAGATTCCGGAGAGTAAGGATGAGCATGTAGTTAGAGCACTGAACTGTTTTAGGTAATTTGGCTTCAGTTTCCAGTTCTGCCATACACTTTTTGTGTGACCTTAGCAAATCACCTCATTATCTAAAGCCTCATTTCTCCACCTTTCCCTACTGCAGAAGGCTGTTGTGAGGATATATTTGTTCATGTTTGCAAGGTGCTCAGATACTATGATGTTGGAGGAACCTTATAAATAGCTGTATTAAAAACTTTGTAAATCTGTTATACAGTTTTTGACTTGCCTTTGATAAAGATTTAATCTAAGTTGTCCAATGGAGGGAAGCCATTCCCCAAATTCCAGCCTTCTGGGGTAGTATCTATACAGGCAATGACATCACATCTATTGCCACCTGCTTATTTGCCGGCAGCCAAATTCTGTCCTTATATTGAGGCATGCAGCTCCCAGTTAAGTGAAGTGCAGTTGCACACATTCCTCTCATGGCAGAAATTAGACAATAGCGCTTATACGCACAGGATTTCACTTTATAAAATATAGGGTATTTATTACTAGTTATAATTACATATAAAGTACTGAACAATTCTGGGGCTCTTAATCTGCATCCCATATCTGTAATTGAGAGTTACTGCAATAGTGGGGAAGACAGAGGCGCATAGGAACACACTTAACTATAAAAATATTTATTCCTTACTTTTTCTGAGTAAACTCCTCAGATACCTACATAAATGGTGCATAAAGCTTTCATGAATCAGGCCTAAGGCTACACATTTAAGTGGTCCCCACTGTATTCACATATAAACAGTTGCACAGTATATTAAGAACTGCAATAATAGCAAAATAGCTATAAAATTAGCATGATTTTATTTTTCTTTTATGGCTTCTTGACTACTGATTTTTAGGAAATAACTAAAATGTCAGTTAAACATTATACGAGGTTGGTGGTGGGGTGGGGGGTGGGAGGAGGGATATTGTATAGCTTTTACTTCCATTTTCTATACTGAAAGAAAGCTTCAGAGATAATGTCTGCGTCCTGGTTATACTGAATATATTCCACATATAGTCCTCCTACTTATCAATTAATTCAACTTACTTCCTCATCAATTCTCTTCCTAACCCTCCCCACCCCCTCCAGTCCTGATGGTTTTATGACCTAGACCCAGGCGATACCCTTAGGCAGTCCATCTGATAATTGACACATTTTCTAACACAGTATAGTGATGCCCAAGTCGGTGCTTTCAGGCCGTGTCTTCAGCTTATTGGAGTCTGCAGCAGGGACTCCTTTTATCCCTCATACATCAGAATACACTGACAGCTCTCCCAAGCAGGGACGAAGCAGATCTCTCCCTCAGGAAAATGTATGCAAACACCTCTGGAACATTGTACTCGTTGCTAGGCATCACGATGGTGACATCTTTATGATAAACATGGTATGCAGAAGAAGGTCTAATAAAAGAATAACAAATTATTACATCCAGAGGGCAATTTTACAAGATTAACTGGTGTAATAAATTACTGCTGTAGTCAGAATACTGTGTTACCTTTTAAGGTATTTCACAGCACAGCCTAAATGAACTAGCCTATAAAAAACACAGAATGTATAGCAGAAAATAATAAAGCCGCACTTACATTTTTTTTAAGCTAGTCATGATACCAGTGTGTGGTATTTGGCTTTTTGCATGGTAGCTTCAGCAAGTGCTTGCTGTAAAATAGGGGTATGTGTGCAATTCATGCCAAGATGATTATGGTTAGCATTATTTTGTATACTGCTGCTGGACGTTCAGTACCATTGCAATCTACATAATATCAATTTGAACAAAAGCCTGTAGCATTTTATTTCTAAAACTATTTTCATACATAAAACATTACAAAGAAAATGCCAGAAGCCAAGTATCTTTCATACTAATTATCAAATATTTTGATTCTTTTTCTCTCTGTGTGCTTTATTTTTACAATTTACCATAAAGTCTCATATGTTACTCTAACATAATACATTAACAGGATAACATTGCTTCACATTTGTAAGCTGTAACCCATTTGTAGCTGATTAGAAGGTCATATTCTTCCAGCTTCACCAATCTGATATAAAAAGCTTTCTTAACTAAAATCGCCCAATCCCTTCATGTATAAAAATACAGACACTAAATTGGACACTTCTTAGTGGTTTTAGACAAAAGTCCATTTGAAAGTTGTTCTGTACAAGCCCTCTCCTACCCTCTGATGGTATGTGTTGCCTGTCTCTCCCTGGTATAAAGGGTACAGTGTGCTGAACCATGGTCTTCCATAACTCACTGACTCCTATGGGGACTACATAGGACAACTAGTGCACTGGCCCCAAAGAACTATCCTTTCACAATGCTGCCCCTATGGGAGGAGGGGAAATTCAGTGTTGCGAATCTCAACAGTAGCACGTTCCAATAGGGCGACAGACCTGTCTGGTTTTAAGATTAAGCTAGATAAGTTTATGGAGGGAATGGTTTAATGGGATAACGTGAGTTTCGTCAAAGGAACAGCGTGCCATCGCTGGTAAATAGTATAATGGCCAATGAGGGTCTGGCTGGAGAATCTTGCCTACATGCTCAGGGTTCTACTGATCGCCATATTTGGGGTCGGGAATGAATTTTCCTCCAGCGTAGATTGGCAGAGGCCCTGGAGGTTTTTCGCCTTCCTCCGCAGCATGGGGAAGGGATCGCTAGCTGGAGGACTCTCTGCTAATTGAAGTCTCTAAACCACAGGATTTGGGGACTTCAACAGCAGAGTCAAGGGAAAGGGTTGGGACGGCTTTGTGGCCTGCATCATGCGGGAGGTCAGACTAGATGATCATAATGGTCCCTTCTGACCTTAAAGTCTATGTCAGGTAAATTTATAATAATTACATAAAGCCTTAATCCACAACTGGATGGATTGTTTTGTCAGCTTTATTGTAACTGGACCTGCATATACTTTGTTCACGTACGGTAGTGCCCACAATCTACTAGCTGCTTTCCAGACATTCTAGAAGGGTAAGTCCCTTCCCTTAGAGAAGCTCAGAATCTAAAGACAAGGAGGTAGATGTTAGGGGAAGAGGGTTTTTAATGTACATGTAAACCTGATTTGTTGTAGTCAGCAGATAGTCTTAAATATGGACAAAGTGTTGAGTTTGCAAATGAGCTCAAAGAGGTTGCACCATGCATAGGGGGAGTATGGAAGAAGGCACAGAAATGTTTGTCTGAAAAGCTGCCAGAAGGGTAGATCTAGTTAAGTGCTTATGGCCCCCATGACTATATGGTCCAAGAGCCACAAAAACATTAATATGTGTGTTTTCACAGCACCCCGTGTGTTAAAGAAGAATTACCATCTCCATTTTGTCAATGGGAAAGGGAGGCCTAAAGAGGGTGATTGACTTGTCCAAGGTCACACTAGAAGGAAGTCTGTGGCAGTGCTGGAAGTTGAACCTAAAATACAGGCCAATGTTTTGACCACAAACAATACCAGATTTACCATGGCACCAATGGCTCCATAGCGCCGGGCCCAAGCTCAGAAGGGGCCCATAACACTCACTTCCTCCCCTCTCGCAGTGCTGTAGAAGCGGAGGCTCTGAGAGTGAGCCTTGGAGCAGCAGGGATCCAGCATGGGAGCTGAGAACCCACTGGCCCTGGGAATTGTAGTTCCTTGGCCAGCTCCCTGCCTATAGAGCCAGCCCTGGAGCAGGGAAGGAACTACATTTCCCAGCATTCCCTTGTCAGTTATCAACAGGAGAGGGAGTGGGGAAGCTGTGAGACCCCATGCACCGCAGCTTGCTGTGAATGGAGAGCTGGCTGCTAGAAGGGGTGGCACTGTGAATGGGGAACAAGTATGACCAAGGAGTAGAATGCTTTGGCCCAGATATCACCTCAGAAGACTTCCCCAGACTGGATTAGGGATGCTGGTGTGACCTCGCCTGGCAGCCCCCAAAGAAGGAATTGGGTGGACTAAATGGACAGTGCCCCTCTCTATCTGAAGCCTAGCAAGGGAGGTATGTGGATCCCACCAGAAGTTAAAATAGGTAAGGGAGGGAAGGCTCTACTAGAGGACCTGGGTCGCTTTAGATAAAATACAGGAGGATTTCCACTTCTGCGCCATGGAAGCAGAAATTGGCTTTTCCTTTCCAGATAGGGTGACCAGATGCCCGATTTCATAGGGACAGTCCCAATATTTGGGGCTTTTTTATATGGGATCCTATTACTATTACTCCCTCATCCCCGTCACTATTTTTCACACTTGCTATCTGGTCACCCTATTCCCAGATTTATCTAATATTCAGAAAGGGAATCTAACACCTGCCTTCCAGATTTGAACACCTTCAAAATTCAGGAGTGCTCAAGCTCAATTTAGGCTGCTGTTACTTCATTTCTCACAAATCAAATATACTGATCCACTCTAATATGCTGTAGAAAAAGTAGGATAAAATTGAGCAACAAATGCTGGCATCGTCCCAGTGCTAACTAGGGCTGGAATTGCTATTTTCAATAGCCATTACCATTTTTTTTAGTTTTGTTTGTTTTAAAAGAAGATAGTAATATTGCATTGGAAAATTCCTCACAGAAACGAAGAGTGGAACAAAAGAATAACAAAGACACCTCAACTTTTCCTCATTTATGTAGGACAGTCTTATAATATGGATCCAGATATCCTCCACTTTACTGAAAATCGTTCCACTTTACTGCAGTTTTGTAAGCATGCGGGAACCAATCCTGTCTGTGTTCTGTGCACATCCAAAATTTCTACTGAATTCAGAAGTGCCTTGCTTTTGTAACCATACTACCTGATATTTTCAGCCCCTGTAAGCGAAGCAGGTTTACATTAAGTAATTGGGTGGTAAGCCTCTCAGAAAAAGTTAGGTGCTGTAGGAGGTGTTGCTTATTCACCTTCCTGTGAAACCTTCTTGTTACAATAGTCAACCAGTGCAGCATAAAATGCACTTTGCTCTTAGAGTCTAGAAAGGGGTCCTTTGCTTCTATACATAGCCCATTAAAGACAATGAAAAGACTCCCACTCACTTCAACCGGCTTTGGACAGAACTGGTTATACATGGGGTAACTCCACTGGCTTCATAGGGTCCTGGTCCTACAGCGGAGGGGGGCCATGTGAGCCTTTTGCAGAGCTGCTGCTCAGGGATGGATCTCCAGCCTCCAAAATCCTTCAGGATGCTTTCTGCTTGACTATGTGCTAGCTGAGAGGTGCGTGGGAATTGGTGGCCTCTGCTGCAGGTGATGGACATCTCAGATACTTAAAGCCAGGGCCTAGCGGAGGGAAGTGCCTAACTGCAGAGTCTGCAGCTGCCTAGGGCCAGCACTGAGGATTTAGTGTCCATAGTGCCGCCGTTGCAAGGGTCAAGCATGCTCAGCCCTGGAATTGCCACCCCTCCTTAGACTAGTAGCTACAGCTATCTAAGGCTGGCCTCTGGCAATTGGCCCCATAGCTGTAGCCAGAGAAGCTGCAGGTGGCTCTGTGACTACTGGGGGCCATAAAGCTAGGAGCAGATAAAGAAACTGGAGTTAACCTCAAAGAACAGAGGTCACCCGTAGGAAAGGAATGTCCAGGGAAGCAGGGAAAGAGGAAGAGGTCAGGCTTGCAGGGGAGAATAGCGTCCAAGGTAGAAGGGAAACAGGCATGGGGAGAGGTGGTGGTGACCAGGTAGTAGACTAGCATGTAGATGGGAGCAGAGGGGGAAAAGCTGGTAACTTCAGGTTCCCAGGGGCTAAGTCCTCACTTTGGGGAAATGGTGTTTGCAAGTGGCTTGCTCAAATAGCAGGATGGGTGCTGAGAGAGGCATTTGTCAGAATTGATCAGGTATTTGCTGGCTGTGGAACTTTATTGAGCAGAGACCAGAACCACATACAGTGACTGGTGACATAGGGTGGTACTGGAGACATGGCTATAGAAGGTCTGAATGAGGAAGGAGATAAATCTGTGGGGAGTTTTCCCTGATCACTATGAAAGTTTTGCTCACTGTGGACACTGGTAAACCCACATGGGTGTACAGCTCAATGAGAAAAACTGGGGGCTGTGGGAACTGTGTATGGCAATGCATCTAGTCATGCAGAGGTGTGTGATCAAAATGAAAAATGTCACTGACCGGATATACTATGGCACCAATGGCACTGCAACACCAGGCCCACACTCAGAGCGCACAATGACTACATGGGAGCCCACAAATATGTTTGGCACTGGGGCCCACAAAAGGTTAATCCAGCCCTGACCACAAGACTAGGAGCAATGGCTGAGCAGAGGGGATGGGGGTGCTGCAAAGTGAGATGAAGTAGGTAGAGGCAAAGCTATATAGATCTTTCAAGGAGGTGACAAAACTTTAAAATTTGATGCAGTAGCAGATGGGGAGCCAGTGGAAGGATTCAAAGTCTGAAAAGACAAGATCAGAATCACAGGCAAGGAAGGTGATATTTTGAATTAACTGAATGGGGGCTATGTGGTTATTTAGAAGGCCGGAGGGGAGGAGGTTACAGTTACTGAGGTGGGCTTTAAAGGCCTGGATGAGATATTTAGTTGTTGAAATGGATGTGTCATCGAGATGCTGAGAAGGAAAACATGGCAGAATTCAGAAAGGGCTTGTATGTGTGGGGCAATGGAGAGGGAGCTGCTGGAAACCCTGTACTCCTTAGCCTGTACTCCTTCATGCTTAGTGCAGGGGGAAGTACTTGATTACTCATTCTAGTTCCTAGCTCATATCAATAGACAAAATTTGATGCATCTATTTGAATACATGAATATGAGCCAAAAATATTCTGCAGCATTCAGATAGTTGAAAAGCCAGTCAGGAAGTTTTTGACTTTTTTTTTTTAAGATGCCTATTTGTCAAAATCAAAATTGTTCATGGGAAAGGGATAGGCTGGACAAATTTCCCATTTCAAATTTTTTTGAAAAAAATAAGGTTTGAAATTATCAAAACATTCCATTTTGACATTGTCTAAATAAAATGTTCAGTTTTGGGGGTTAAAATTACTTTTTGTTTCAAAATGTAAGTTAATGAATAGTAAAATAAAAACAAAAAAGTCAAAATCAAAACAAAAGATTTTAAAATTATCAAAGCAAAATGTTTCAGTTGACGCAGTCTACACTTTTTTATTTATTTATTTAAATTTTGGGGGGGAGGGCTTTTTGGGTCCTGATTTTTTCCAGATTTCAACTTGAAAAAAAATTTTTTTTTTGAAAACACAAAAATTCTCACAAGATAGCTCAGCTCTAGCACCCATATTTGTGATCTCCAAGAAATGTAATATTCAGTTCACTCCTCTCGGGTTTCTTCTTTTCAAACAAAACAGGAATTTTACTAATAACTGAAATATTCCTATACTAAAAAGCTTGCACACCCCAGAACCTTCTAATGCCATATTAGCTTCACAGAGGAAAGCCCACACATCCATATGACCTAATGCTGAAATATTCCACACCAAAAATTCCACAGACCATTGTGCTCTCATGCCAAAATATCCCTATATGAAAAAACCCAAGTGCCAAAAACCTTTTTAGTAGAGATATTAAAGATCATATGATTTATAAAGAAATCTATAATTTAAGAAGTAGTAGGTGCTTGGCTGCAATTATGTTATCTATATGCTTATGAAACTGATTGCATGACCATACTGGTTGTGAGTCCTATTTTTAGGAAAATGATAAAAACAATATTTAGGATCTATGGATTTTACTTATTCACAGAGAAAACTTGCTGCATAAGTAAGTTATTTACACAAAGAGGAATGTGGCTGGAGAAGGCAGCAAAATGTGTTTTGCATGTAAAACAAGTGTGTGCATAAGGCAAACGGACCTTTTTACTCAATACATAGTGCTTGGAACATAGATCTGAGGAGATATTTGCACAGGATCTTTATCTCAAAGATACAAAGGGGAGGAAATTCCTCACAATCAACAGCCATTCAAAGGAAAATTACTTCCAGGAAGAAAACATAGCTCATCAGCAGATCTCTTATCAACTCCACAGGCAATTTCTTGAACACAGAAGCTACTGTCATAGTGAAGCCAGCAGAGGTTTGGGAGGAAGCCAGTCACCAACCTACTGTAGAAGCTTGTAGTGGAAAAACATATACTGGAGACATTAATCTGTACCCTGGAATAGTCAAATGTGCCCTGAAATTGAACACATCAAACAAGTCAGAAGGATGCACAAGCAATTTCACCTGAAATAGGAAACAGCACTACGTCGGCGAGGCTATTCAAAGTATGCAGAATTTGGTGCAAGTAGTGATTCACCAATGACAGTCACAACAAAAAAGAGTTATTCAACAAAGTCTGAACTTCTGAAACAAGTATGGAGTTTTTCAGTCTCTAAATCTGCACAGAGCAAGGACAAGAATAACCTAGAAATCTTGAGGTTGTACAGCAGAGGAGAAGAGTGTTGCATGGAGTAGTGCAAGGTAGACTGTAGAGCCTGAATTCAGTGAAAAGGTGATGTAGAGTGGATTTTTGTCAACACATTAATGATACTGCAGTCTAAAACATCTCATAAACTTACGTGGTGGCTTCAGATAAACAATGAAAACCTGGGGCTGGTTTTCTTCAACATCTTTATTAATGATCTGGATGATAGGATAGATTGCACCCTCAGCAAGTTCACATATGACACTAAGCTGGGGGAGAGGTAGATACACTGGAGAATAGGGATAGGGTACAGAGTGATCTAGACAAATTGGAGGTTTGGGCCAAAAGAAATCTGATGAGGTTCAACAAGGACAAGTGCAGAGTCCTGTACTTAGGACGGAAAAATCCCAGGCACTGCTACAGGCTGGGGACTGACTGGCTAAGCAGCAGTTTTGCAGAAAAGGACCTGGGGATTACAATGGATGAGAAGCTGGATATGAGTCAGCAGTGTTCCCTTGTTGCCAAGAAGACTAACGGCATGTTGGGCTGCATTAGTAGGAGCATTGCCAGCAGATTGAGGGAAGTGATTATTCCCCTCTATTCTGCATTGGTGAGGCCACATCTGAAGTGTTGCATCCAGTTTTGGGCCCCCAACTACAGAAAGGATGTGGACAAATTGGAGAGAGTCCAGCGGAGGGCAACAAAAATGATCAGGGGGCTGGGGCACATGACTTATAAGGAGAGGCTGGGGGAACTGGGCTTGTTTAGTTTGCAGAAGAGAAGAGTGATGGCGAATTTGATAGCAGTCTTCCACTACCTGAAGGGGGCTTCCAAAGAGGATGGAGCTAGGGCTGTTCTCAGTGGTGGCAGATGACAGAACAAGGAGCAATGATCACAAGTTGCAGAGGGTGAGGTTTAGGTTGGATATTAGGAAACACTATTTCACTAGGAGGGTGGTGAAGCACTGGAATGGGTTACCTATGGAGGTGGTAGAATCTCCATCCTTAGAGGTTTTTAAGGCCCAGCTTGACAAAGCCCTGGCTGGGATGATTTAGTTGGTGTCAGTCCTGCTTTGAGCAGGGGGTTGGACTAGATGACCTCCTGAGGTCTCTTCCAACCCTAATCTTCTATGATTCTATGTATGGTAGTTGGTGACTGTGGCACCCTGGATATCATAGGTGTTCAGCTACTGCCCAGAACTTCCTTCTGGGACATTTCACAACGGAGAAGAGAAAACTCAGTCAAAAGCCACTTCATCCTCTCCCACAAGCTCATGCAGACATGTCTGCAATTCCTCCCACATAAGTGATCAAGGTAGCCCCAAGTCTGATTAGTCTTATCTGAGATATAAATCAAAAGGCATTTTCTTGCAGTGAAAACACTACTTTCTGTAACCATGCTGGACAATCCAAGTTAATCAACTGCTCATAGCTTGGAATAGTGCCAATAGTTTAAGTTTTGCAGATTCTATAACTGAGGAGAAGAATCTTCTATCACTAACACTCCAGGCATCTCTCCTGCCAATTTACCTCTTGTAGGTCACCTATGTACCATGTTGATCTTTCAGGCTGATTGGGAGGGAGGGAGCACAAGTCCAGGTGCCATTTTGTCAGAGTGGCTAAACAATACATTTCTCCAGATTATTCTGGAATCTCTTAGGTTCTGTTCAGTCTCTGAGAATAGGCCATCATAGTAGGTCCATTCATCTGACGGGAATGAGGAGAAGCTCTGAAGCAGTTGATGATCTGAGCCAGACTGAGGAATATTTGAACAATCACTTTCTGCAATCTCCGATATAGAATATGTCCAGAGTTGAGTCATAAACTACCTGGGTTATTCCCATAATTGCCATGGAGACCAACAGATCCCATGCAAATGGCAAAAAAGCATTGCTCAGTTCCAGGCATTTTTGCAACTCCAATACCAGGCCTAATAAGAAGGAAAGTCAGCAAATAGAAAAAACCTTCCTGAATTCTCCTTGTCCTGAGAATCACATAGTAGGTATATCACACAAATGAATTCTTCCTTGGGATCAGGTTTCTCTCCACCTGAAATCAGATGCAAAAGGTACAGCCACACTCCCACCCTCACCTTTGGCTCAGGCTGGACTGAGTGCCCAGGCAAGACAAAGCTGAATCTGAATAAGGCCAGCAGAATCATTCAGCCTGGATTCAGTAATAAGTGCAAGGTCAGATGACTCATCTGTTGCTCCAGTTATATAAACACTAGATTTCTCCAGTTTCACACCAGCACAATGTCATTGATTTCAATGGCCCACATGTATAGGCGGCCCTTTCTTTTCCACATTTATAACTATTTTATTTTCTCCTGTTTTCTTTTCTTTTTAACAAATCAGGGTATCCCTTATTTTGAAATTACTTTATTCACTCTTACACATTCTTTTGTGCTGAACTGTTTATAACTTTTTATCAGACTTAGGTTTTTGCATAGCCTCACATTTAATGTTATCTGTATGATCCTCCTATTCAATACTTCTCCAATAAACATCTGGTTTTATGCATGCCAATTACTTGTAGTTCTGTAAAATCTCTATGGCAAATGATTTCCAGGGCTTTCCTTTAAGGTTAGCCATTTGCAAATGGTACTTCAAAACTTGATTAAAACATTCTATTTTCCAATTGGCTTGAGGGAAATGAAAGGTAGAGAATCTATGCTTAATACCTCTTTCTTCCAGAAATCCTACAGATTCCACAGATGTGAAATGAGGTCTATTGTCGGAGTCTAGTTTTCAGATTTTCTTCGTAACTGAAAACTGTTAACAAGAACTAGGTTACTGGTGTCAAAGTAACTTGGTAAGTAAAGGCTACTTCCAGCCATTTGCTGAACTAATTAGCTGCTGTAAAAACATAGCTGCCTGCTAGAGCTGTTTCACCAGGCTCAACTATGCCAAGGAGTCTGATACAATTGTGCCACAATTGTCACACATGTTTTGTCATGCATCTGGCAAGTACCACAGAACTGTACAGAACTTTCACATTGTGAATACATCTCTGGTCAGTAGAAATCTCAAAGCCTCATTTGGTTATGACAACTTGCAATCTCCCAGAGTCCTCCTCAACAGCTTTGGTTTAAGCTTCTAGGGTTTGTTGTTATGGGACAGCCAGCCAGGTGGACTGCCCCAGTGCTGAAGAGCCTATGACTTCTTGGGCCTGTGGCTCCAGGTCAGCCTGGGCCCCATGGTTTCAAGGATCTGTGATTCCAAGGCAGTTTGCCAATAGGACTGCTTCTGACCCAGGGACGCCAGGGCTTCCAAGATATAAAGCCCTGGGGCAGCTTTTTCAGGCAGACTGCCCTGATTCAGGAAAAAAAAAAAATCCCCAAACTCTGAAATTTTCCCACTGAGCTCTACCACAAATTCACCAAATTCTACCAAATTCACGGTCCATTTTCATCTATTTGGTCCTATGATTTTAAAAATCGTAAATTCCATGATTTCAGATATTTTAATCTGAAATTTCATGGTGTTGTAATTGTAGGGGATTCTGACCCAAAAAGGGGTTGGGTGGGGGGGTTGCGGTACTGCTAACCTGACTTCTGTGCTGCTGCTGCTGGTGGCGGTGCCTTCAGAGCTAGGCAGCTGAAGAGCAGCAGCTGCTGGCCAGGACCCCAGCTCTGAAGGCAGAGACACTGCCAGCAGCAGCACAGAAGGGTGGCATGGTATGGTATTGTCACCCTTACTTCTGCACTGCTGCTAGCGGAGCACCACCTTCAAGAGCTGGGCGCTGGGCCAACAGCTGCCGCTCTCCAGTCACCCAGCTCTGAAGGCAGTGCAGAAGTAAGGGTGGCAATACTGCAACCCCCTTAAAATAACCTTGTGACCCCCCCCTGCCTCTGCAACTCCCTTTTGAGTAAGGACTCCCAATGTGAGAAACACTGGTCTCTCCCATGAAATCGAGGTAAAAGCACTCAAAAGACCAGATTTCACATGGGGAGACCAGATTACACAATCCATAACACATTTTTCATGGCCGTGAATTTGGTAGGGTCCTAGTCATCAGACTGTAAGGTATATTCAAATCACCAAAGGTAAACACCAGATACCATTCTTCAACTGGTAAAATAGATCAAACAATAGAATATTTTTGTTTACTCTTTGTAAGTGTGCTTGATGCAAAAAGTCTCTTCTTTCATAAGAACGGCCCTACTGGGTCAGACCAAAGGTCCATCTAGCCCAGTATCCTGTCTTCTGACAGTGGCCAATGCTAGGTGCCCCATAGGGAATGAACAGAACAGGTAATCATCAAGTGATCCATCCCTTTGCCCATTCCCAGCTTCTGGCAAACAGAGGTTAGGGACACCATCCTTGCTCATCCTGGCTAATAGCCGTTGATTGACCAATCCTCCATGAATTCATCTAGTTCTTTTTTGAACCCTGTTATAGTCTTGGCCTTCACAACATCCTTTAGCAAGGAGTTCCACAGGTTGACTGTGCATTGTGTGAAAAATACTTCCTTTTGTTTGTTTTAAACCTGCTGCCTATTAATTTCATTTGGTGTACCCTAGTTCTTGTGTTATGAAAAGGAGTAAATAACACATCCTTATTTACTTTCTCCACACCAGTCATGATTTTATAGACCTCTATCATATCCCCCTTTAGTTGTCTCTTTTCCAAGCTGAAAAATCCCAGTCTTATTAATCTCTCCTCATACAGCAGCTGTTCCATACCCCTAATAATTTTTGTTGCCCTTTTCTGAACCTTTTCCAAGTCCAATATATCTTTTTTGAGATGGGGGACCACATCTGCATGCAATATTCAAGATGCAGGCGTACCATGGATTTATATAGAGATAATATGATATTTTCTGTCTTATTATCTATCCCTTTCTTAATGATTCCCAACATTCTGTTTGCTTTTTTGAACTATCCACAATGACTCCAAGATCTCGTTCTTGAGTAGTAACAGCTAATTTAGACACCATCATTTTATATGTATAGTTGGGATTATGTTTTCCAATGTGCATTACTTTGCATTTATCAACACTGAATTTCATCGGCCATTTTGTTGCCCAGTCATCCAGTTTTGAGAGAATCACAGGGGTTCTCAATCTTATAAAAACTCCATGCCACACCTGTGCCACAACAGCTGTTTTTCTACCTATAAAAGCCAGGGCCAGTGTTAGGGGATATCAAGCAGTGCAATTGCCCGGTCCCCATGCCACAGGGGGCCCCATGAAGCTAAATTGATCAGGTTTTGGCTTCAGCCCCAGGTGGCAGGGCTCAGGGCCCTGGGCTTCAGCCCCATGCGGTGAGTCTTTGGCTTTCTGACCTGAGCACCAGCAAATCTAATGCCGGCTCTGTTTGGCAGCCCCCCGAAACCTGCTCATGGATCCCCGGGGGCCCCATACCTCTAGTTGAGAACCACTGATCTATTGGAATCTTAGTGAATACTGCACACATTCTATAGACTGAAGCATGTGTTAAATTAGACAAAGTACTATAGACTAAAAGCTCTTCAAGGAAGGAAATGTTCTTAATTGTCTCATATAGTTCTGAGCACAATGCTTGCACTTATTAACAAATAAAATACATAGGGTTTTTTAGAAATTTGATATTTAGTTGCTTCAGAACTAGACTTAGTAGCTTTTGACCGGGAGCAACTGGAGATTGTATGTTATAATGTCAACAGGGATTTCATAAGTGTTATGTAATTTTCAATTAACTTGACCGCATGGGGAAAGTGCCAGAGAAGAACATAGTAGTCACAACTTGTTGTGAGGGTGACCATATGGCTGCTAGAAAGGGATCAGAGTTTCTCGCTCTGTCTGAGATCATGTCTCCTCAAAAGAAAGTTTAATCTGTTTAAATTGCCACATGGAAAAATTCTGTTTCAACCCAAAGTAGGGTTGCCGTCGTTGCCAGAACGCCCAATTGAAAAGGAAAAATTCTGGTCGGCGGCAGAGCAGGTCGAAGGGAGGCTCCCTGCCTGCCCAGGCTTCACGTGGCTCCCAGAAGCGGCTGGCATGTCCAGCTCCTAAGGGCAGGAACAGATGTGGGGCCTCCGTGCGCTGCCTCACCCTGAGTGCCGACTCGACAGCTCTCATTGGCCAGGAACCGCGGTCAATAGGAGCTATGGGGGCAGTGCCTGTGGAAGCGGGCAGCGCACAGAGCACCCCGGGTCCTCTGCCTAGGAGCTAGAGTGGGGACATGCGCCACTTCCGGGAGCTGCGTAGAGCCAGGGCAGGCAGGGAGCCTGCCTTACTCCTGCTGTGCTGTGGACCAGGAGTCATCTGAGGTAACCGCCCTGCCGGAACCCACACCCTGAACCCCCTCCTGCACCCCAACCCCCTGCCCCAGATCAGAACCCCCTCCCACACCCTAACTTCCCCCCCAGAACCCACACCTTAACCCCCTGCCCCATCCCTGAACCCCCTCCCACACCCTAACTTCCCCCCCAGAACCCACACCTTAACCCCCTGCCCCATCCCTGAACCCCCTCCCACATCCAAACTCCCTCCCAGAGCCCTCACCCTGCAATCCCTCCTGCACCCCAACCCCCTGCCCCAGCCCTGAGTCCCCTCCTGCTCTCCAAACCCCTCATCCCTGTCCCCACCCCAGAGTCCAAACCCCCAGCCGGAGCCCACATCCCATCCTGCAACCTAACTCCCTCCCCCAGTCCTGAGCACACTTCCGCACTCCAAACCCCATGGCCCTAGCCTAGAGCCCCTTCCTGCACCCCAAATCTCTCATCTCCAGCCTCATCCTGAAGCCCACACTCCCAGCCAGAGCCCTCACCCCTTCCTGCACCCTTACCTTCTGCTCCAGCCCAGTGAAAGTGAGTGAGGGTGGGGGACAGCAAGCGACGGAAAAAGGGGGGATGGAGTGAGCGGGGAGGTGGGGCCTTGGAGAAGGGGTGTGGTAGGACTGGGACCTCGGAGAGGGGTGTGGGGCAAGGGTGTTTGGTTTTGTGCGATTAGAAAGTTGGCAACCCTAATTCAAGCGAGGATCTCAGATTTTCTTCATGCTTTCTTCATTTCTATAAAATTCTCCAGTAACAATGGACCCTAGAATAGCCTTGCAAAATCAGAGACTTCCTCCTTTGGACAGCACTACATGAAGATACAAATCCATAGGCATATAGGAACACTATCAAAGTCCCTCTGACTTCCTGCAGGAGAGTTCTATAAAACACATTGCCCTAAAATGTCATTGAATGCAAGAACTTAACAGATTTCATAAAAGGAATGGACATTTATAAGGATTATGAGAACATTCAGAGTTACATAGTAAAGAGTTTTAAAAAATGAATAAATCCCCATGCTTCAGGCATAAACCAACCTCTAACTGCTCTATGAGCAGATTATTTCACAACTGCCTTATTTCTTGCTCCTTCATCTGATGCGTCTAGTATTCTCTACTTTCAGAGATATAACATTGGACTGGATTGACCATTGGTCTGATTAGAAGTGGGAATTTCTGTTTTCCTGTGTATCAGTCCCCAATGATATGGACCCTACAATTCTAAAGTAGCAAATATTTTATGCCCTTAAACTGCAAGAATGCTTCTTCTATGTGTGGGAATACATGGCTTATTAGTCTTGAATAGTTCAGACACACGAAAACCACCTGTCTTTTTTTCTTGGTAACAAGAATCTGAAACACCTATTCTGAGGAGCCAGTTCATTCTATGATGCCATTCTTTTCTAGCTTTTGTAGCTCCTAGGACACAGCTTCTTTCACAGACAAAGTCAAACATGAGAGTTTCTGTGTATGAGAACCACATCCTTTCTGGGTTTTGCTTGATGCACAAGTGTAGTTGCACCGCCCAGTGTCGGGCTCTGTGCAGCCTGCCACAATGGAGACAGAGGTTAAACAAGTAGGTTTAGTCAGTTCTGTTGGGGAAGAAACACATCCATTAACAACTTGAAGGATTAAAGCAGTAAAAAGTCCCATTTCAAGAATAAGAGTGTCAGTTTTCACAACATTGAACTCTGCAGGTGCACTAAAAGAGTCATGTGTCACTAGTGCATTAAGATAGCCAAGCACAGGGGTCGCTTCCTTCAAGTCTCCAAAAGTAGTTTGGGTTCTATGCCCTTTGAAAACATTGCAGATGTAGGCAGAATTGACACAGCTGAACCAGTGTCGCACAGTCTAGTAGCAGTTCAGTAGAGTGAGGCTATCCCCCAGGGAACAAATGTCCCAGGGTGTAAGTGCCATTGTAGAAAGGCATTTCATGAACAAATGAGCTGAACTGCATTTATCTACACTCAGGACTAGAGCTAGGTGAATAGCCCTGCACGTCAATCACAAACATTTTAACAAATCAGAAACTGAATTTCAATTTATCAGGTTCAGACAACCACTCATGGCACATGAATACCAGGCCTCTTGCCAAAATCTGTTTCAGGGTTAAATTAAATTCATTTCAAACAGACTTGGAAGCAGTGTGACTACCTTAGAATTTCTTCTGTGATGTTTGTTTGAGTGAAGGAATAGGCAGCATAGACAAAAGAGAGAAAATTGGAGAGAGAATGGGGAAAGAGAGAGGGTAGAGATGGAGGAGGAGAATGAAGAAGTCCAGAAGAGAAAAGGAGGAAGGAAAAGGAGGAATGATGAGGAAGTGGAGAGACAGGTCTGGGACTGGGAAGATCCAAGCCCCATGAGTGCCATTTATCTAAATATTGTTAGTGACCTGTGCTGGCATCATATGGCAAGCATGGTGTGTGTGTATGTGTATATACTCTGCTTATCATGCTAGAAGTAAGTTACAGGCAAGTTTAGAAATAGCACACATTAGTTAGTATTCATGTATAGCTAATGCTATTGTTTTCTATGTCCTACAGAAAAAAAATACCAGTACCTATCTGTACTGTAGTTTGATGCACTGTGTCCTAATTATGCTGGGGATTACTCTGATATTTCAAATAGTAATCAACAAATATCCAAAGATTTAAAGGTTCAGTATATTTCATTATGGATAATGAACCACATATAATTATCAAAATCTTATCTGAACAATTTTGAAACTATTTCTTCAGTGCCAACCCTTCTCTTCTTGATGGGCACATCCTCCCTACCCCAATCTCCTAGTTCTATCCCTCCCAGTGATTTCCTATCCTCTCATTTCTATCTTCTATAGTAGTATCTCCTTCCCTTTTTCAAAGATCCTTGAATATATCACTGACTCTTCAATCCTCCTAGTTTCCCTGCTCTACTTCCCTCCCTCTCTGGTACCGTCATACACAAATACATAAGTCCTGGAACAGCTGTCCCCTACATTATTATCAAATCAGATCACAGCATATGCATGAAATGATAATGGTTTGGATAGTTAACAATTTTTAAAAGCATACTGAAGTGCATTTCCTGCAAATGAAAAGCACCATACTGACAGCATGAGAGACTCAAATTATCCAGGGCATGATCAGCCCACCAATTGTATATATTCATCTCCAATTGACTTCACTATGAGTTGAGCATATGCAACTGTCAGATACCCCCATTTAGCTAGCTACTTGAATATGTGTGTGACTTGTGTCAATGGGACAACTCCCATAAGAACATAAGAATGACCAAATCAATGATCCATTTAGCCTGATATCCTGTCTTCCCACACAGGCTGGTGCCACATGCTTCAGAGGGAGTGAACAGAGCAGCACAGTTAGAGTGGTCCATCCCCTCTTGTCCACTCTTAGCTTCTGGTAGTCAGAGGCTTAGGAACACCCAGAGCATGGGGTTGCATCCCTGATCATCTAGGCTAATAGCCACTGTTGGACCAGATTTTCAAAAGTGCTCATTTCCCTCAGTTAGGGTCGGACATTTGGGAGCATTCAGTTACTATTTGGGTACCAAAATGAAGTAGCCAGATTGTCAATGGGAGCAGCTGGGTGCTGAGCACATCAACATTTGGCCACTTCAGTTAGGTTCATAAATCAGAATTGTTGGGTGCTGAGCTCTTTTGAAAAATACTGTTTCTTGAATTATTTTTGATCATGTTGTCAGTGAACAGCACTGTTATCACTCTGCTCAGACCAGAACATTTCCACATTTTCTACATTTTGATTAGAATACATTTGGCCTAATTAGAAATGTGAAATCAGGATGGATGATGGCAACCCTATAACCTCACTTCAAACAACGTTACAGGCATTTCAGCAAGAGGTCAAAGAAATAAACTACAACTCATTAGCCTGAGGCTATGAATGATCTACCAACCATACAGAAAATTGGCAGCCTTTCTGCCTTTCGTCCTCAAGGAGCCTGTGTATTAAACTAATTGTTAAATATAGCAAACCGACTGGCGGGGAACTTGGAGACTATTTTTGCATGTGTAAAATAATGGGGTCTATATGGATTTAATGGAAATACTATCCTTATATGTTTTCCAAATGTGCAAGCATTTACATGCTTCATGAAAAATCTTCCATTTTTACATAACTTGAGGTTGAAAAAAAGAGTTGTAGAGTAAGCTTCCTAATTGCCGTATGTGTGTGTGTGTGTGTGTGTATGTATGTATGTATATATATATATTTCTTCATGGGGAAGAATGTGGTATAAAGAGCCCATTTAAGGATTTTCACATTGTTTTGCTGGTTTATACTGAATGACACTGGCATTGTTTGTTACATGACATTCTAACACATTGCAAAGCAACATGCTTATATGTTAGAAAGCTGAACAAGGTGAGGTTTTTTCGGTGCTTTTTTTCAAAGCTATTTTTCTTTTCTTTTTTTCTTAATAACATTGTTCTCTTTTTCTGAGTGGCATTTTTTTGAAGTTAAAAGCTTTGTGGTGGTCAGAAATTGATGGGTGGGACTTGTTCATTGTGATTTGATATTATTTCTGTCCTTGCAGTTCTCACTAAAAATGGTGACCCAGCACAATGACTTACTCTATGACAAAGGAAATAATCTCATTCAATTTCAGGTTTTTAAATTTTGGGGATTACACCAGTCCAAATTTCTCAAAATTCACTGCCTGTATTCCTTTAAGATGTAAGTGTACATATATACAGAATATTATTATAAAACCAAATTGAAAAAACTCAGAAATAATGAATGAATTATTATTTTATTTATTTGTCTGTGGGTTTATTTGGAAGCATATTTATGTGTGCTATTTTTCAAAAATATAAGAATTAAAGTCCCTATCCCATAGAACTTGCAAGTTTAGGTCTTGATCCTCTGATTGGATACACATAGGCAAATCTCAAAGTGTGTACAGAGCCACATTAAGTTAATGGGTTTTTGCTTGGGCTTGTGGAGTGCGGGATCCAGTTGCAAGATTGCAGCCTAAATGAGATATAGTACAGACAGTGATGACAACAGGGAATGGGGTAGAAGGGTGGGAGGTGAAAGACCTTATTGGCACTCCTCTTATAAATAGAATTATTCAACTACTTAAATATGTGCAGCGGGGAGGCCAATATTTGTGTGAGGTTTTTTTTGTTTGCATGTCATCAGATCCAATTTTATGTATTTTCTTCTTCTTTCTTTTTTTCTCTATCTTTTTATTAAATATAAGAAAATAAAATCAGATGGAAATAGATGGTACACTGGAGGCCAGTAGTGGAAATTTAAATGGAAGAAGTAAGTTTTACAGAAGGATTTGAAGGGCATTTACAGCAAACTACATGTAATATAAAAAAGTGACAAGTCAGAGAATGTGAAATTAAGGATCAAATACTGCAAAGAGTTACACATGTGAGTATCTTTACTCATGAGACTAGTCCCATTAGACTCTATGATGCTACTTACATACTTAAAATTGTCAATGTGCAAGATTTTTAGGATTGGGCCTAATGGCTTTTTAAAGGCATCTTTGAGGCTTTATTATTATTATTATTAATGTATATGATCATTAGAAGTCATGAACTGTTTCTGAACCTACCACTTTACTGTGACATAGGTTTATTACCAGGGGTGCTGGAATAATTTTTATAGTGTGGGTGCTGAGAGCCATTAAACTGAACTGTAAACCCTGTATATAGTGGAAACTACTTTAAGCCAGGGGGTGTGGCAGCATCCCTAGTTCCAGCACCTATGCTTATTACTCAAGTTCCCCCTTCTTTGGCCTTCACTGTATATTGACTTTTCTAAGCAACTGTCTGAATATGCTATGTGCTCAATATGCTACCATAGGTACAGTAACCTGCAGGCTAAGTCAATTTACCAAGTAAAAGTTAAAGGGGTGAAAATAGGGCCTCATAAATGGAGCTGGGTGATTGTTGTTGTTGAATAGTAAATTTGCCAAAAACTGTTCATGAGTATTGGTCAAATTCAGTAGATGGTTTCCAACAAAAATAAAAGGACTGAAAACAAAAATTTTGGAAATGTCAAAACAGTTTGCTTTGAAAATGTCAAAATAGTTTTTTATGATATTTCAAACATTTAAAATGAAAATGTTAATTTGAATAGATATTCAAAAAGTTTTGTTTGACCCGAATACCTTTTTTTCCAGTTTTTCATTTTAGCACAAAAAAGGAGGGGAAAAAATCAGATTTGGTTGGAAATGAACAGAATGTTTTTTACAATTTTGGTTCAGACACCAAACCAAAATATGAATTATTCACTCATCTTTCCTTATATTGGAAGCTGGTTACAACCTTAACTATAGAGTTTACCGCCTCTCAGTAAAATATAAGTGGCTCTGTTGATCAGGGGAAAGCAGTGGATGTGTTATTCCTTGGCTTTAGCAAAGCTTTTGATATGGTCTCCCATAGTATTCTTGCCAGCAAGTTAAAGAAGTATGGGCTGGATGAATGGACTATAAGGTGGATAGAAACCTGGCTAGATAGTCGGGCTCAACAGGTAGTGATCAATGGCTCCATGTCTAGTTCGCAGCAGGTATCAAGCGGAGTGCCCCAAGGGTCGGTCCTGGGGCCGGTTTTGTTCAATATCTTTATTAATGACCTGGAGGATGGCATGGACTGTACCCTCAGCAAGTTTGCAGATGACACTAAACTGGGAGGAGTGGTAGATATGCTGAGGGTAGGGATAGCATACAGAGGGACCTAGACAAATTAGAGGATTGGGCCAAAAGAAATCTGATGAGGTTCAACAAGGACAAGTGCTGAGTCCTGCACTTAGGACGGAAGAATCCCATGCACTGCTACAGACTAGGGACCGAATGGCTAGGCAACAGTTCTACAGAAAAGGACCTAGAGGTTACAGTGGATGAGAAACTGGATATGAGTCGACAGTGTGCCCTTGTTGCCAAGAAGGCTAATGGCATTTTGGGCCGTATAAGTACAGGCATTTCCAGAAGATCGAGGGATGTGATCATTCCCCTCTATTCGACATTGGTGAGGCCTCATCTGGAGTACTGTGTCCAGTTTTGGGCCCCACACAACAAGAAGGATGTGAAAAAAATTGGAAAGAGTCCAGCAGAGAGCAACAAAAATGATTAGGTGGCTAGAGCACATTACTTATGAGGAGAGGCTGAGGGAACTGGGATTGTTTAGTCTACAGAAGAGAAAAATGAGGGGGGATTTGAGAGCTGTTTTAAACTACCTGAGAGGGGGTTCCAAAGAGGATGCCTCTAGACTGTTCTCAGTGGTAGCAGATGACAGAACAAAGAGTAATGGTCTCAAGTTGCAGTGGGGGAGGTTTAGGTTGGATATTAGAAAAAACTTTTTCACAAGGAGGGTGATGAAGCACTGGAATGGGTTACCTAGGGAGGTGGTGGAATCTCCTTCCTTAGAAGTTTTTTAAGGTCAGGCTTGACAAAGCCCTGCTAGGATGACTTAGTTGGGAATTGGTCCTGCTTTGAGCAGGGGGTTGGACTAGATGACCTCCTGAGGTCCCTTCCAACCCTGATATTCTATGATTCTATGATAATATTACTGTACTCTCTCGCCTCCCCATCACACCCAAACTAGTTCTATCTGTATATGTATACACAGAGTACAGAGTAAATTGGATCTAGCTATAATGGCCTAAATTTTATTCTCTGCTGCAACCCCCTCTCATGCTGACATGAATCAAACACATACATTTATGTGAATTTGTGTAAGCAGTGGTATACCATATAAATTGGGGTTGGGGTACTCACTGAGGGGTTCCATTTTCTATAGTTACATAGTGTTGGACTTTATGAAGTAAACAAATTGTCTCCTGAATGAAAGCAACTTCATAATGTATAAACATATATAGTTATTCTTGCTATTACTATTGTAATGTTGTGCTAGCAATCAAAGTCCTGTTGGACTGGGCATTTTCATGGAATTATGAAGTTGAAAAAAATACCTACTGTGTTAGGAGCATCCTCTTGACAGTGCAGGATTGCTCCCTTATTTTCCAGTGTTTTGTCTACTTTAGTGTTAAATATCCCCAAAATAGGGCTTCCTTTGGAAGACTATTCCATGGGACTGCATCATTACAAAGATTGTCTTTATTGTCCTGCTAAATTTCCTTTCCTATGTTTCAATCTGGTATTCTGCTTCTGTTACAATATATTATTCTAACTCCTATCCATTTTCATGCTTGCAGACAGTGGACTTGCCTATTCCATAGTTGTTGGCGTAGGGCCAAATTATGCTCTTAATTTTCTAAACACAATCCTGTTGATGCCAGTTGAGTCACACATGTGTAACTGAGAACAGAATTTTGGTCCATGATATTATTTCTTCAAAAGTCCTCCTAATCCATTTATTTTTGTTGGTCCTTAAATTCCATCCAGTTTATTAACATATTTCTAATGTTGAAATGGAGAATTGAAAACAGTAGGCCAGACTCTCAAACCTACTCCAACCCCTATGTGTTGCTTCCAATAGAAAGCTCTTGTGGATTGACATTGAACAAGGGGCTGTAACAGGATTGTCTGCCCCGTTAAGGGCCAGGGGTGCCAGGCAACAAACAGCTCTGTTCTGGATGAAAGCTGAGCAGAGAGGTTCTGGGAATCAGCCGATGCAGCTGGACAGCAGCTAATGATTGGGTCTGATCCCTAGCTGGAGGATATAAACGAGGACCCCAGCTCAACAAGCGCACTCACCTGTGGCTGCAGCACAAGGTTGCAAGAGGGTAAACAGGCCCCATAGTCTGAGCCTTTAGATACTGGAGGCCAGAGAGCCCCACAATCCCAATCAAGAGCAGAATTGTTGCTGTTGTTATTGTTTTACAATTCTGTTTGTTTTGGTGTTTGACAATAAACAGAGCCCTAGGGAAAGAACTACAAATGGAACTGGACGGGCTCATTGCTTGTTCCAGCCTGGTGATCAGTTCTACCGCTGATGGGGGATCCTAAACCAACTCTACACCACCCTCTACTAATCCCCTCCCCCTTCCCCCCAGCACAATGGCAGGAAAGACATGGCCAGAACATCCTGTACTCCAACAGTCTTCACCACACCTGAAGCTACTGTACTTTAAATCCATTTTTGCCTCTCCCCACCTACTTCCCTGATCAGAGCACTGGCTACTTCGCGATCTGGGCTAGAATTTCCAGTTCAGAATAATTGTTCAAGATTCATACAGAGATGAGACTATAACCAACCTGTTTTTTGATGTGATGATGTCACATACACAGCCTAAAATTATATAGACCTTTTTAGCTGCCATTTCACTTGGTAAACTCTTACCTACTATGCCGTTCATGACCCCTCTGTCTCTGTCTATATCACTGCTTTTCAAGAATTCACCACCCACAAAATAGCTGTTTTGGATTACTTTTCTCAAATGTATTAGCTAGCATTTGGCATTGTTGAATTTTTTTTATTTATTATTTTTATTATGTTAGTACATAGGGTGTGTCGACACTGCAGTCAGGACAGTATGTGAAGGCATACCCAAGCTAGTTTTGATCAAGCTCGGTAAAAATAGCAGTGTAGATATGGTGGCACAGGCTAACTGCCTGAGTATATAGCTAAGGTCCCAGACAGGATTGTATTCAGGTGGCAAGTACATGCTACCAACCATGCCATGGCAGCTATACTGCTATTTTTAGCGAGCCTTCTCTATCAAAGGTAGCTCAGGTATGCCTACATGTGCTGCAATCATGCCTCCTGATTGCCATGTAGGTATACCCTTAAAGAAGCCATCTGAGATCTGGACCTCATTGTGCTAGGTGCTGTGCACAAGCAGAGTGAGTGCCAGTCTGCTCTGAAGAGTTTACAATGTAAATAGACAGGACAGACAAGGAGGACCAGAGGCAAAGAGGTAAAGTGACTTGTTCAAGGTCACACTTTCATGCCCAAATTTCTAACTTCTCTGGGTCCCTTTGAATCATTTCCTGTCTTCAATGAAGTTTGCAATACCTACCTTAATATTCATTGTATTATATGCCTTTTTTCAGATGCTTATACATTTTCTAAAGAAATTATCCTTTGAGCTGAAATTTCCATGCTTTTTTTTTCAGTCCAAATGGTCTTTTTTGGAAAATTTGGTAAAAGTCCATGTGGCTGGTTTTGATTTATTCAATCATAGGAAAACCGTTTTTACAGACTTAAGAACACAAATTGGAAACAGTATCTAGCTGCTCTTATGGTTACAGCAGAGATCATCAGGATTACAGGATTTAATACTTTTGTGCTGTTTTGGTTCATACGTAGGGCTGGGTAGGGCTTAAATCATAGGAGTTGACTTCAGTGTGTAGCCTTTATTTTTTTTTTTTGGTAATCAGTAATTCTGTGTTAAACCACAGTGTCCCTAGTGAGCGAGTCTGTCTCCTGTGCTGCTACAGGCTTAGAATTAGTAGTGTGAGAGTTACCCTAATTTCCTTAGGTCTGGAGTCTCTAGGAGAACACAACAAACAAATACAGTGACCACAAACACAATTACAAGTAATATAGACATTATATTATTATGTTTATATTATATGTTTCACTAAGCAGATAATCCGTGCTACAATCACAAACACGTACACAAATACCCAGCACTGTATTCATACTCACCCCACCAAAGATGTCATAGAGTCAGGTGGTTCTCTCCATAAGTTGCCACTGATGGGGGTCTCCTGAATGGGTCATTCCTCCCTATCCATATCAGGGAACCCATTTTATCCTGTGTTATGACCACGCCTACCACCTTATGTGTGATTATACCACAGGATAACCCTCATAAATATGTTGTCTACCTTATGCATATTCATGAGGTTTCCAACCCTTTATTTCTTATCTATACATCTATACACCATAAACTTTGGGGTGCTCTGCTTTTCATAGGTTGTCCTCTTAGTTCCATTTATTCTCATTAGCAGTCTCATTATCTATGTAAACACACACCCCTGGTAACCTGCAGTGACAGCAGAATTTCCCACAATGTTACAATCAAGTGTCTTGCAGTCTAGACAAGTACATTGTGCCATATTTTCCCGAACATTAGCCACTGGCACATTCTTTACCATAATCTTGTAACTTTACTGCTAGAGAATTATTCCTGGGTCATCAATTTATGTCAGCCTTAGGCCTAGTATGACTAAGCTGAAATCTTACAGGCCTCTGCCTGTAGGCTTTGCATTACAGCCTTACTTTTATTGTATACCTAATACACACCCATCACTCATGAATGCTTGTCAATCTTACACTCCTATGGACCTATGCTTCTCAAACCTATTCATCACACAATAATTAATTATACTTAACTACAACAATAAATCCTTTATTATAAGTAGGGGCATTGCCAGCAGATTGAGGGACATGATCATTCCCCTCTATTCAACATTGATGAGGCCTCATCTGGAGTACTATGTCCATTTCTGGGCCCCACACAACAAGGATGTGGAAAAATTGGAAAGAGTCCAAAATGGAGGGACTAATAGCTCAGTGGTTTGAGCATTGGCCTGCTAAACCCAGGGTTGTGAGTTCAAGCCTTGAGGGGGCCATCTGAGGCAAAATCAGTACTTGGTCTTCCTAGTGAAGGCAGGGGGCTGGACTCAATGACCTTTCAAGGTCCCTTCCAGTTCTAGGAAATAGTATATCTCCATATATTATTATTATTATTATTATTATTAGTCCAGCAGAGGGCAACAAAAATGATTAGGTGGCTAGAGCACATTACTTATGAGGAGAGGCTGAGGGAACTGGGATTGTTTATTCTGCAGAAGAGAAGAATGAGGGGGGATTTGATAGCTGTTTTCAACTATCTGAAATGGGGTTCCAAAGAGGATGGATCTAGACTGTTCTCAGTGATATCAGATGACAGAACAAGGAGTAATGGTCTCAAGTTGCAGTGGGGGAGGTTTAGGTTGGATATTAGGGAAAACTTTTTCACTAGGAGGGTGTTAAAGCACTGGAATGGGTTACCTAGGGAGGTGGTGGAATCTCCTTCCTTAGAGGTTTTTTAAGGTCAGGCTTGACAAAGCTCTAGCTGGGATGATTTAGTTGGGGATTGGTCCTGCTTTGAGCTGGTGGTTGGACTAGATGATCTCCTGAGGTCCCTTCCAACCCTGATATTCTATGATTGTATGAAATAATTAAATGAACTAATTGGCTACAAGTGGGACTACTCCCGTGCTGAAAGCTAAGTATTTTGCTGAAGTGATCACAGAGTGATCAGCTCCTTCCAGGATCGAGTCCTTCCAGGACTTCCCCTCTAGCCAGACAAAGGCCTCTTCTGTGGCTGATACCAACAGCTGTAATGGAATTGGTTCTCTTTGCATGGGAATGCTTGTTGCTTCGGTATAAACCATGAACATGAACACAGATACACTGGTGATGGGTCCCAAAGAACTGTTTGTATTCATAACAGCCAAATCCTGGTCCGATCAAAATCAGTGGCAAAATCAGTAACTTCAATAACAACAGAATTTAATGCTAAATAAGTCAGCTGACAGTGAGAAGGGAGGGAAGTATAGATTGCTCTCATGTTTCCATTTCTCTAAGTCACTCATGATTTAAGTTTATTTTTAATGTGTTTTCCGTTGTCTTTTTGGTGGAAAAATTGCAGTCGTGTAGTTTAGCTGATGAGATGCAGTTGTGGTTTACCTTGTGAATAATATAATTCAAGTTGTGAATTACCTTCATTTGATTCTTTCCATGATTATGATGTGAACTGGATTATTCCTTCAAAGGTCACAATTCCTTTTAATTACTCCTACAGTTTTCATAACAAAAGGCTTATTTTTTTTTCAGTATTACTCAGCCCCAAACTGTAGTTGATGTTATTATTAGGAGAGATCAAATGATAACGCAGTCATGCATTGGTATCTCCAATATTTCAATGTGCTTCACTGTTTTTCGTAATTTACTGCATGACCAGGTGTTATGAGATCATAGGTAGAGCAGCTGGTTAAGGAAAAAATATAAACCCTAATGTGGCTTAGCATTTTCAAAATTCAAATGCTTGTTATACAAGTTAATAAAGCTAAAACACGATTTAATACCACGTGGATCTGAAATCACTTTATATGTTAATTAACCTATTACCAGCACTTAACTAAACAGACAATCCATTCAATAATAAAAGGAATAGGAAAAATATTTTTGAAGGGAAAATAGAAAATGCTTCTAGCTTCCAAGTTGAATTTAATTTTTTCTTTATGCTACTGTAATATGGACAAATTCTGCATTCTGTTTTGTTTTACAGAAGGACTAGTGTAGGCACCAATTCAGCAAGGTAAATTACTTTGCTGAAATGGGACCACAAAAAGGAAAAGAGAACTTTCCCTTTTATGATGGCTAAATCCGAGATTTCTAGGAGGCCTTGTGTGGTAACATTTGGCAATATAGACTGTGTTTAGCCAGTGTAAGAGAATGCATGTTTCCATCTGTGTTCAAGGACATCAACGGTATACTTTATACTTTATAGTCATTATAATTGCTCCTGTCTCTCAGGTATACGCCACCAGTAAGGTTCCACTGGGAGGGTGGGAGAAAGCTTTTGGGTTAGCTGTGTAAGGCAGTGCACAGGTTCCCAGATTATGGGCCTTGGGCAGTCATTTACCCCTGTACAGAATGCCTATACAAGGTCTTAGAACCACTTAAGCCCCATAGTAGAGGTGTAAAGTGTGGTTCTACTCTGTTACATTTCTAAATTGAGCGTTATCTCTCAGTAATCTATATCTCAAGGACCTGATTCTTCCCTCCATCACTCAAGTTTTAAACTGTTATTCTATTGGCTTCAGTGGAGTTTACATCAGCTTTACTCCAGTGATACTCCAGTAGAGAACCAGTCACCAAATGTGTTTAGTTTACAAACAGATGATTTTTCTTAATGCATGCCTGGAAACTTACCATAGGTTCTGGGAGTCAAGCTGGGTTCTTTCCTTCTCATGTTTTATCACCAGTAATAGAGATTGTGCAAGCCAAATTTTGCATTCATTGCACATTTGTTGTCTTCAGTGGGGTTGGTGTAACTCATTGGAACTTCATAGAAAATTCTAGTGATGCACAAGAAGATTAGAAACAGCTCTGTGAGTCTCTCTCTCTCTCCCTCTCTCTCTCAGTGGTATTAACTCTGCAGAGCTAACAAACAAAAACAGTATAAACTTATTTTCGTTACTAAAGCAAGCATTCAAATGGTATGTCTACAGTGCAAAAAAAGACCCATAGCAGTGGGTCTCAGACCCTGAGTCAATTGACTTGTCTGGGCTACTGCGCTAAAAATAGCAGTGTAAACATTTGGGCTTGGTCTGGAGCCTGTACTCTGAGACCCCACCCCTTCACTGGGTTTCAAAGCCATGACTCCAGCCCCAGCCTGAATGTCTATACTGCTATTTTTAGTCCTGAAGCGCAAGCCCAAAGTCAGGTGACCCAGACTCTAAGACTTACTGCCATGGGTCTATTTTTGCAGTGTAGACATACCTACAGACTGAATACACAAAAAATCTGAGCAAGAAGGTACCATTTTACTGTCACATTTCAGAATACAAAGGCCATTTAAGTGGGATTTAATGATACAAAGGGTACTTTTTCATTCTGATGAATTCTTACAAGATGATAGTCTAAAATGCAGTGACCATGTTCTGATCTCAGTTACACAAGTGTAACTAACTGCATGAAAGACAATTGACTGAACAGTGTGACTGAAAGCAGAATCAGGTCCCTTCTTTTTATAAAGCCTGAAAACTAAACCCACTGTAACCTCCCAAAAATTGAATACTTTTTTTTAGTATCAGTGCAAATAGCTGAAGAAAAGGTTTTATAAACCCTAATGCTATTAAGTAGTTTGCTTCTCATTTTATCCACCTCCTTCCCTCAGAGCACAATAACAGACAATTAACCGGATTTTGATAAACTGCTTGAAAAATCACCAGCTGTTTTTTTCCTCCTCAGTCACTTAGACCTTTTATTTCTGACCTAGATTTAGCAAGCAAGACATAGAAGCTAAGCAAGATTTGCCACAGAAAAATTGAACCTGTGGTATGTTTATAGTATAGACAACCCAAGTATATGTTGAAAGCTGGTTCAAAGTGGTCAACTGTTTCCCCCAATTTTTTATTTTAAAACATGATCATGAATTTAATGATCATGAAAGTGAAAAACTAATAGTGTTGATTTGAGCAAGATGAGCACTGTGCACGCTTCTTGCACAGCTCTGCCAATTCATGTCAGCCCTGACCTAGATCATTTCTGTTATTCCAGACCTGGGTTTCTTGTCAACAGAGAGTGACAGCGTTTTTAATTTGTGTGATTTTTGGTTGATGTATATGAGCCTAGAACAGGGATCGGCAACCTTTCAGAAGTGGTGTGCCGAGTCTTCATTTATTCGCTCTATTTAAGGTTTCGCGTGCCAGAAATACATTTGAACGTTTTTAGAAGGTCTCTTTCTATAAGTCTATAATATATAATTAAACAATTGTATGTAAAGTAAATAAGGTTTTTAAAATGTTTAAGAAGCTTAATTTTAAATTAAATTAAAATGCAGAGCCCCCCGGACCGTGGGCAGGACCCGGGCAGTTTGAGTGCCACTGAAAATCAGCTTGTGGGCTGCCTTCGGCACGCGTGCCATAGGTTGCCTACCCCTGGCCTAGAACCTCAGACAAGGCACATTTTACAAATTAAAGCCTATAATAGTCATCAATACTCTATCAGATGGGTGGTGATTTTGTAATGGACATGAATGGCGGTGGGGATAAAATCACCAATTTTCATCTTTATAATCAGGATTTGCATTCTAGAGATGAGAGCCAATGCATAAACCCGCTTCACCTGCCACAATTCCTGTCCCTCATCTTGACAATATATTATATTATTTCAAGTCTCATCTATATTTAAGGACAGGTGTTTTATCATATTATTTTACATACTTATGAAATAAATACATAATATACATGTTTATATAACTATATAATGCACATTCTCTATTAGTGTAACATTAAGAATGAAATGTTGAACCCACAAAAGCTATGAAATTAAAAACTAAGGTTTTGAGGTAACTTTAGCTCTCATCATTTCCTTATGAAATATAAGGGCTTTCATTACATGATTTAATAACAACTGGTAAAGTTACATCCAGTATAATTTAGCAGATAATGATGAATACACTCTGTGGGCTATAGCTAGGGTGCCATGTGAAATATAACTGAAATTCCTGGCTCTTATGGGTATTAAATCCATACCTCAAAATAGCATGAACATATTATACGGACCTGTAAGCCCACAGGTATGTATAAAAAGGTGATCTGAACAGAGAGCTAGATATTGGAGAGAAGGGAAAATAGAAAATTACAACAGAGTTATATGAGCTACAAGAGGGATAACAGTAGAGGAATCTGCTCAATGTCTTAGATATCTGTACACAAATGCAAGGAGTACGGGGAATGAACTGGACCTATTAGTACAGAGATGGGCAAACTACGGCCCGCTCAGCCCTTCAGCTCCCAGCCCGGGAGGCTAACCTCCGGCCCCTCCCCCGGTGTCCCCTCTCCCCTGAAGCCATGCTGCCACGCGGGCAGCACTCTGGGCAGCAGAGCGGCGCACTCCTGCTGAGCAGAGAGGCAGCGTGTCTAGCTCTGGCCAGGTGGCGTGGCTGCCAGACATGCTGCTCTGAGCGGCATGGTAAGGGGCGCGGGGCTGGGGGGTTGGATAAGGGGTGGGGGGTTCCAGGGGGCAGTCAGGGGACAGGGAGCAGGGGGTGGTTGGATGGGGCGGAGGTTCTGGGGGGGCAGTCAGGGGATGGGGAACAAGGGGGGTTGGATAAGCATGGGAGTCCCGGGGGGCTGTCAGGGGTGTGGATAGGAATCTGGAGACGGGTAACGGGGGGGTAGGTGTGGAGGTTCCGGGGGGGCCTGTCAGTAGGCGGGGGTGTGGATAGGGGTTGGGGCAGTCAGGGGACAGGTTCCAGGAGGGTTGGATAGGGAGTGGGGTCCCGGGAGGGGGCGGTCAGGGGACAAGGAGCTGCGGGGGTTGGATGGGTTGGCAATTCTGAGGGGGGAAGTCAGGGGGCGGGAAGTGAGAGGGGGCGGATATGGGGTGGGGGCCAGGCTGTTTGGGGAGGCACAGCCTTCCCTACTCGGCCCTCCATACAGTTTTGCAACACCAATGTGGCCCTTGGGCCAAAAAGTTTGCCCACCCCTGTATTAGTACATAAGCTAAATTATCACTTTAATAGCATCACAGAGACTTGGGATAAACCTCATGACTGGAATATTGGTTTAGAGGATATACCTTGTTCCAGAAGGACTGGCAGGGAAAAAAGGGAGGAGATATTGCATTGTACATCAAGAGTGTATACATTTGTTCTGAGGTCCAGAGGCAGACCCATTGAAAGTCTTTGGGTGAATATACAAGGGAAAAAACCAGGAGTGACATCATGGTAGGAAGTCTACTATGGACTACCAAATCAGGAGGAGGAGATGGATGAGGCATTTCTAAAATAAATAACAGAGATATCCAAAACATAAATCTTGGTTGTACTGGGAGACTTTACCAAGATATCAGTTGTAAAGGAAATATGGCAAAACACAAAATGTTCAATAAATTCTTGTAATTCATTGGAAACAACTTCTTGTTTCAGAAAGTGGAGGAGGTAACCAGGGGGGCAGCCATTTTAGACTAGGGAGGAATTGGTTGATAATCTGAAGGTGGAGGCAATTTGGGCGAAAGTGATCATGAAATGATAGATTTTATGATTCTAAGGAAAGGAAAGAGTGAGAGCAACCCGGTGAGCACAAGGGAATTCAAAACAAACTCAGATAACTGGTCTGATGAAGTGGCCATTCACCCATGAAAGCTTATGCTCCAATACTTCCGTTAGTCTTAAAGGTGCCACAGGACCCTCTGTTGCTTTTGGTAGGGAAGAGAATCTAAAGGAAAATGGATTTTGGGAGACCTGGCAGTTTCTCAAAGAGACAGTATTAAAGGCACAACAGCAAACTATCCCAATGTGGGCATATGGACAAAGGATTCTGTTTAGACTTGGAAGAGTTAAAGCACATGAGGCTCAGAAAGATGGGCCCCAAACACAACAGCGTGAGGAGTGTGCAGCCAAAGATGAAGATCTACTAGGTCTCTGTGTGTGTCTGACAGCACCCATCTCTGTAGTATCTGAGCATCTTTACAGCTGCCATCAGTACTTCAAATATCTTACCTGCCTTAAAGCAAAATACAAATCCACTTGTATTTCATCTGTTTGTGCATCTTTACTTGAGGTATGTCCCATACTCATCATTGTACTATCTACACTTGTTTCTATTCTCTGGCTGGCTTTAGTGACACTAAAATGTTTACATAAGACGCGGAAAAAATATAGTTTGTTTTTTTGTAAGATACATTGAACCAGAAACAATGAGGATAGCAAAAACATGTTTTTACTAGTAAACTGTGCAAACATGACATGGAAATCATAGAGGGAGTATGCATAGTGCATGTAATGCCAACATATCTTTTTCTTACAAAGTATATTATATCACCAGAGGGACACTTGAAAATGAAACCTTTCAAAGTTTTCAGATATTTCAGTGGCATACACATTTATAGCTAGCAATTAAACATAGAAATTATGGCTAGAATGCAATTGGAAGTGAAAATCTAAAAAGTCTGCACTGATCTAAGAAGACAGGCTGATGCAAAGCATCATCTCCCAAAGGGTCTTCTGTCTACGTAGTTTTGAAACATACACTAAACCAGCTGCCAAACCTGGCTTTCAGATGGAGGCTACAAAAAAAGGTGTTCTGCATTTTTAGTGCATGGCACTTTACAAAGGAAAGCAGTACTGTCTGGTTGCCATGTAGTTAGGCAAAAGGGAGCCAGCTTGCAAATGATTAGAATAATGAAACTGGAAAGGATTAGCCACATTATCCAAACATGAAGCAATAGGCTAGTCAAACTAATCCCCCAGGAATAGTTTAAGGAAACAAATGACATGATAGACAGGAGTTTCTTCTCAGTGAGATAGCATTAGAGCATGTGGTTCTTGCACTCATGTTCTGCTTGCATATTTTCTAAAAGCATATGAAAGCAGGGAGAAGGTAAGCTGACATGCCTGTGAGACAATATTGAGAGAGTTTTATTTAAGATCTGGCACTTCTTATCTGACTTTTTTAAAATAATAAAATATTATCATGCTAACTAATGTCAGTCACTGTCCTAAGTAGCCCGTGATTACAGGAAAAGAAGGCAGTGATCTAGGTTTATTACTGTGTCTTTTGTGACCCATTGGGTGTATTCATTAAAGGAGAGTGAGAATTTTTTTTTCATTATTTAATTTTGAATTGTAAGAAATCTTTATAGTGCTGATTACCAAAATCTATTTTTAAAATGAAATGTCAGCCCCAAATGTTTATTTCTTTTCTAGAAAGTCATCACATATGTGATGATTACCTGATTCAATATTCATATGATGCCAGTTTTCTGTCCATCAAGATATTTTTTTATTTTTAAATAGCTATAAATAGCTATTTGTTTAAATTCAAAAGCAGAGAAAAAACAAACAGCAATTTCCAGATAGTCACAGAAGGCTTGATTCAAAGTCTGTTGCAGTCAGTGGAAGTCCTTCCATTTACTTGAATAGGCTTTAGTTCTGGCCCATGTCATACTCTGGAATTTTGCTCATGTAAGGTCCGAGGCTCCATCCTGTTCCAATTGATGCCAATGACCAATATCACAATGACTTCAAATGGGAGCAGGATCAGAGCCTGAGTAATAGTAAAAAAGGAAAAATACCTCCACCCCTTATCCCTTTGGTGACTCCAGGCTCCTGTTTGTAATGTACAGTATATTGCATTTGCTCCTACATATAACTAATCTCAAAGGTATAAGGAGCTTTTCAGTAACAGAGGAAATGACATACCAGATCCTAGTTGGGGTCCATCTAGTACAGTACACTGTCTCTGACACTCGTCAGCATCAGGTGCTTCAGAGGAAGATGCAAGAGATACCATAATAGACAATTATGAAATAATCTGCCCATAAAGGGAGTTTCTTCTTAATAACTATCAGTTAGTTTCTTCCTAATAAGCATCAGTTAATTATTGGCTTATGTCCTGAAGCATGAGAGTACATAGCCCTATTAATTTTTTATCCTATTTAAGTTAACATTGAATATTCTCATTATCTATATAAATAACTCATCCTTGTTTTGAATTCTACTAATATCTTGGCCTCAATATCATCCTGTCACAATGAGTTCCCCAGGTTCATTATGCAAGCTGTATAAAAAGTGTTTCCTTTTCCCTTTTTATTAGTTGCTTGGTAAAAGGTAATTTGTAAGCCTGTGAGAGCAGCTAAATTTGGGAAGAGTTTATCAGCTTTTGAAGGAGTGTAATCATCCATTCCTTACCAAGTGATATATTAGATCATTTATTTGTGGCAAGACAGACATTTCAATAGTGCTTATTGTTACCCATAATGAAAGGTTTAAATCTTCCGTTAGGTTCCTCTAAAATTTAATTTTTGTTGATGGAGACAAACCAGTTTCTGCAAGATTTTCTTGATGTCAAGGCTTCAGAAATCCCAAACTATTAATTATTTTTTCCACTTTATAACTGTGTTGTAAAAAAAAAAGGAGGGGGGAGTAAGAGGGGGGAGAAATCTAGTACAATAGAAGCTTTCACACACCTCGCTTTTAAAAACAATACATTCCTTCCTTTAGCAAGATTATTTATTGAGCAGCTATTTAGTCACTGAAAAGGAATTTTGTCATACAGTCTATATCACTCGTGACAATTGCATCCCATTGTATTTTTGCATTTGCATTTGGCAGAAGTGCACAATACAAATGACAAATCTATCTTCCTGACCAACTTAACCCCCAAAATGTCCTTTACAGAGGAAACCTATGGTCTCCATGAGTAGTTTGTTGCAAGCCTAGATGATTGTTTTTCTATTAATTCCCTTTTACATATTTTCTTAGCATGTATCTTTTTTTAAGGTAACATTAATTATTAGTATAATAATCAATTCATACCATAATCATATTTTTATAAGACTTTATCCTGCAGTCTTTGCTTAGGTAATACTCCTATTTCCAGTCTGTCATACTTGTATCTCCATTCTTTTTTGCTTCTATTCAGTTTTTTGGTCAAAGAAAATCTGTGCTTTTTATTCTGGTGTGTAGTGCATTCTGGGGTCATGGGCATTGGCTTGAGCAAATAATTCTCTAGGAAGATCCATAGTGATTTATTATATTTGACTTAAAATGTTGTGTCATAAAAAGCAATAGATAACGAGTCAAGCTTCCAGTCCACCATTTTATAATCCTGGGTATTCTGTGGTACATTGAACCTTAATTCTGTGGCTAGGCTGACTCATTGTTCAGGTACACCAGTGCTAAATTCACCACCAAGCTGGAAATTGCACAGTGTGTTATATATAGGAACCTATTCAGAAAATGATCTTCGGAATATTCAGAAACTGATCTTCATTTCAGGCCAAATTGTGTCTGATCCATGAATAAGTGCAAAACTAGGGGAGCGTGCAAGATACTCTCTCCTCCTTGTGTTGCCTTTAGCAGGGTCGGGCACCATCTCAGTCCCTGCAGAATCCTGAGCGCCAAAAAAACTAGCTAGCAACCCCAGCATATTAGTGACTCCAAAAGGGATTCAGAAGAGGTGAGGCCATTGTCTTCATGCCTGCAGAGCTGGTCATTCCCAGAGGGGGAGCACACACTCTTGGACTTGGAGGTACAGTCTTTCCAGAGAATTTCCATGGACTGTTGCATCTTCACACTATTCCCAATTCAGCCCTGTGTCTTAAAGCTGGAGAGGGAATGCTAACCCCCTTCTTCAGCTCATGATTTCTTAAAGCTCCAGCTGCTGGAATCAAGATATTTCATAAGAATCTTAGCTTTCATTAGAGTAAATTTTCTCACTCTCTTGATTACAGAGAAAACCTTGAAAACATGAAGCAAGCCAGAAGGCAAAGAAAAGAATCCCAAATATTTTTATTTAAATCTCATGATTTTGGGGGCATGACTATGATATATTTATCATTTGAGGTTGGCAGTCCTGGTGTTGGTAGAGGTGGGTGTGAAGGACATGGGGGAAGTGGGTTTGAAGACGGGATGCTTGTGGGAGGAGAGCGCAGAGGATGATAAGCAAGGGGAATAGACACTTGGGAATGGGAGTTCAGAAAGGCTGCAGGTAGCAAATTCCAGTTTCTTTACTTGAGGGAGATGGGTGAGAACTGCTGAACCACATTCTGGTCAGAGAAGGGTTCCTGGATAGTTCCTCCACACTGCCTTCACTAGAAAATCTTCTTGTGTTTAATGTAGATGCTGCTACAACACAAGGTTGGAGAGGAATGGGGAGGTGAAGTCATTTTGACACAAAAGCTTGAGGGAGCTGAAAGCCTGCTAAGGGTACTATGTCTTAAATTTAAACCATAGAAGTTTGTTTGTCCGTGTATATGTGTGTGGATGTGGATGACTGAGCCTGTGAGCCCATGGGTATATATAGTATCCTATGTCAAACCAGTTCCACCCTGTGCTTTACATTCTGTCCAGTGTCCTCTGTACCCCTATGTATCCCCACATGCTCTCACTTCCTTCCCACTCTATGTGTCAATTCTTTTCAACAGGAGGTGTCTGACCCCTTCCCAGTTGTAACATTCTCTCACCATTGGAAAGGGATGGTTGCAGGTTGCTATAACTTCCCACATCTTCCAGGAGGACAATGGAGAGGACACATGGCTGCAATCATCGGAGGGAGGGAGGGGGAAGTTGGAGTGTTCTTTCTGGCTCTCTCTTCTGGCTGAATATGGTACTGCCTCTGTCTTTCAGGTGGTGAGGAGTCTCCACTCATTAGCTGTTAGATGGTCCCACTGGCAGGAGTAGTGGTACTATTGAGCTTTATAGGTCTGGATTTGGCATCTCTACCCACCCCTTTGCCACAGGCTCAAATATGGGTTAGGGACATTGTTGTGTCCCCCAGCCTGAAAGTATGTGCAGGAGTGGTTGTGTGTGTGGTGTTCAGATATGAATGTGAAGAGTTCAGTCAGCTGGCATGATGCTGACTATGAGCCTTTGGGCAGTGTAAACAAGAACATGTCTTGTTTAGGTTCATGTCGGCTATTAATGTTAACCAGTCAGTCACAGTCGGCATCATGCCATCTGACTCAGCTGGGCACAATCAGTTTTAAACAATATGATTTCAGAGTGAAAACAAAGTCCAGTGGGGTTGATGTTGTGCACAGAAAACATTCATGGGCAAGGAAGAGCCAGGCAAGGAGAAACAGGGATCTGTAACTCTTTCAAATGTATGTGCTCCACCTAGGTGCTAAATGAAAAGTTGGAAATCAATATTCCAAGGAAAACAGTTATTGTACCTGGGAGGAGGATTTCTAAGGCAGCTAAAAGATGCAATTGACTCCACAGCCAGCCATGCATAGGGCCATGTCATTAACATTCACATTCTTAGCAACATTTCTCGCATATATAGCACACTTTCTGTTTATGAATTCATTCATATAATTACAATAATTATCATCATGTCCTTGTCTCTACTGTTCCATGTGCATTTTTTATTCCTATTTCTCAGGCCAGACAAAGCCATAAATATAACTAGGCAGAAGAAGGCGGAGAGCTGGGAAGGAATAATTTGGTCATTTTTACATTAGATATGAAAGATATGCAAGGGTCATGAGCTACCTTTAAATAATGTATTAATTCACCTCACTGACTGTAAGAACAGACATCTTACAAGTATTTTGTATACTGTGCTAATGTAATATATTAAAACATGCATGAAGATGCACATGCCACTTCTGCTCAGAGAGCAAGGCTGGCTTTCTAAAAGGTAAATGGCTGGGGAATTTGTGGGGATATATCACCACTGATAGTGCTTCCCTGATGAATTATATCATTATAACCACATTCACTTATTTATGTCACAAGTCAGGTTAATACTAATCATTACCGAAAGTCTCCTGAAGGGCTCTAGTCTGTATTCTGCTTGTCACTTACAAGCTATTTCAGACTCAAGTTAGACATCAGAGACTGCTTCACAGTTCTTGGAAAAAGTGATGTGTTTTAACATTTGCAACCTTTTTCTTATGCAGTCTTTAATATATGATACAATTATGATCTTTTATTATAGGCAATGCTGGTAATGATGCCTGTAGTTAAGGTTGCCTAATATGTTTCCATTATAAGACCCCGTATTACTTTGTTAGACTTAAACTGTTTGGAGTGAAATTTCCCATGCCAAATATCTGCCTCAGGTCCAATATTTTTATAAAGTTTCAGCTACAAAAAGGATTTGGCCATTTTCAGGGGAAAATGTGTTGTTTTGTCCATGTTAGAAATTATTAATATCTTTCCACTGAGAATCTCTAATGCCTCCATGTTTTATATCAGGAACTTAACATTTGACATGGTACATGCCCAAGTGTCAGGATATGTTTTTTGCTTTCTCTGTGAAAATCCATCCCAAATGGACCAAACGTTATAAGCTTTTAAAAATCACAATTGGCACATGCTCAGTAGAAGTTTGATAAAGGCTGATGGCTAAAATTATCCAAAGATTCTGTCTGCTCTGAGCATGCTTCATCCCAGCACAGTTCCTACCCACTGACAGTATGGGTGCCACCACTCACAGAGCAAATGAGCACACTATATCTTAGGCTCCATAGCCGAGTAGAACATTCCCTGCAATTTCTCCTCTACTGCTGTGGGCTGGTGTTTTGCCAGACAGTAGCACTAAGAGCAAGGCAACTCCATCTCCTGGGCTATCTATACTCTCCCTACTGCAGCCTAGGCAGCATGGAGAAGAAGAAAGCAAAGGGAAAGAAGCAGAAAAGGGGAGAAGGACAGGATCTGGGGAGTGGATAGGAACAGAGAGGGACAGGAGTTGATGGTGAAGATAGTAGCAGAGGCATAAGGACAATAGCTTGGGGTGGGGGGAGATTAGGAGCAAATGGATACAGGGACAGGAGTCAAGAGACAGTGGCAATGGGAGCTGAGTAGGACAAGGACAGGAATTGGGGAGGCAGAGACAGGGTTAGAGGGGAGATAGGAACAGAGGAGCATAGGGGCAGTAGGAACTGGGGGTTGGGGAATAGGTAAGAGCAGAGGAGGATAGGGTGACCAGATAGCAAGTGTAAAAATCAGGACAGGGGGTGGGGGGTAATAGGTGCCTACATAAGAAAAAGCCCCCAAAATCGGGACTGTCCCTATACAATTGGTCACCCTAGAGGAGGATAGGGACAGGAGCTGGTGCGGGGAGATAGGTGCTAATGGTCACAAGGTCAGGAGCCAGTGTTGGAGGGAGGAGCAGAAGGGTTCAGGGACAGGAAGAGCTGGGTGGTCAGGGCAAAGATATAAACCGAGGAAGACAGGGCTTGGGGCAGAAGATTCCAGAGTCTCCATGTTCCTCTGCTGTTAGTGAACAGCTGTGAAACCCACTGGCAAAATGTGTCTCTTTTCCCCCTTTAGGGTAGGCCCCTCCGGGAACTTCTGCCTCACTTGTGCAAGATGTGAGGAGAATGAGGCAGGGGAGTTCCAGAAGAGAATAGTATGGTCATATGGCTAAGAATGCCCTCTTGGAGAATTGGCTTCTATCCCATGTCTCTGCCAGAGTTCCTGTGTGATGCAGGGCAAGTCATTTAAGCAAAGCTTTTTACAGTTGGCCACTAACTGTTTGTTCCTCATTTTCTGTGTCCCCAACTTGGGACACCTACTCCTAATTTGTAGAAATGTTGAGCTTTCAGAACTGCAACTGAAGTTGTGGGAGCTGTGCTTTGAATATATAAAGTGCTATAAAAAGGTTAAGTACTTTAAAAAAACAGACCCTAGGCATCTTATGTTGGGCACCCAAAATTAGTGGACACTTGACATTTGACATTTTGGCCTTAATGTCTGTGATTCTGTTCTCTATCTTTAAAATGGGTATAATAATACAAGTTTCAGAGTAACAGCAATCCATTACAATCTACATATCACACAGACTATGCTGAGAGACTGTGTCACACACTCTCAAAGAAACTGCGAAACCACCTGATCAGCATCCTATACAGCAAACAGGGAAAGATTAAGAATGAGCTCTCAGGACTGGATACTCTCATAAGAAACCAACCTTCCACACAAACTTCCTCATGGATAGACTTTACAAAAACTAGACAAGCCATTTACAAGACAAACTTTGCCTCTCTACAAAGGAAAAAGGACACTAAACTATCTAAACTGCTACATGCCACAAGCAGCCACAACAGTAGTTCCCTTAACCCACCCAGCAATATTGTTAATCTTTCCAGCTATACTCTTAGCCCAGCAGAAGAGTCTGTCCTATCTCGGGGCCTCTCCTTTTGTCCCTCCAGACCCATGAATATGATACAGTTCTGCGGTGACCTAGAATCCTACTTTCGACGTCTCCGACTCAAAGAATATTTCCAACATACCTCTGAACAGCATACTAACCCACAGAATCCTCCCTACCAGCACTACAAAAAAAAGGATTCTGCATGGACTCCTCCGGACGGTCGAAACAACAGACTGGATTTCTACATAGATTGCTTCCGTCGACGTGCAAAGGCTGAAATTGTGGAAAAGCAACATCACTTGCCACATAACCTCAGCCATGCTGAACACAACGCCATCTACAGCCTCAGAAACAACCCTGACATCATAATCAAAAAGGCTGACAAAGGAGGTGCTGTCGTCATCATGAATAAATTGGAATATGACCAGGAGGCTGCTAGACAGCTCTCTAACACCACATTCTACAGGCCATTATCCTCTGATCCCACTGAGGATTACCTAAAGAAACTACACCATCTGCTAAAAAAACTCCCTGACAAAGCACAGGAACAAATCCGTACAGACACATGCCTAGAACCCCGACCAGGGGTATTCTATTTGCTACCCAAGATCCATAAACCTGGATATCCTGGACGCCCCATCATCTCAGGCATTGGCACCCTAACATCAGGCTTGTCTGGTTATGTAGACGCTCTCCTAAGACCCTACGCTACCAGCACTCCCAGCTATCTTCGAGACACCACTGACTTCCTGAGGAAACTACAATCCATCGGTGATCTTCCAGAAAACACCATCCTGGCCACTATGGACGTAGAAGCCCTCTACACCAATATTCCACACAAAGATGGACTACAAGCTATCAGGAACAGTATCCCTGATAATGTCACAGCTAACCTGGTGGCTGAACTTTGTGATTTTGTCCTCACCCACAACTATTTCACATTTGGGGACAATATATACCTTCAAGTCAGCGGCACTGCTATGGGTACCCGCATGGCCCCACAATATGCCAACATTTTTATGGCCGACTTAGAACAACGCTTCCTTAGCTCTCGTCCCCTAACGCCCCTACTCTACTTGCGCTACATTGATGACATCTTCATCATCTGGACCCATGGAAAAGAAGCCCTTGAGGAATTTCACCATGATTTCAATAATTTCCATCCCACCATCAACCTCAGCCTAGATCAATCCACACAAGCGGTCCATTTCCTGGACACTACTGTGCTAATAAGCGATGGTCACATCAATACCACCCTATACCGGAAACCTACTGACCGCTACACTTACCTACATGCCTCCAGCTTCCATCCAGGACACACCACACGATCCATTGTCTACAGCCAAGCTCTAAGATATAACCGCATTTGCTCCAATCCCTCGGATAGAGACAAGCACCTACAAGATCTCTATCAAGCATTCTTAAAACTACAATACCCACCTGCTGAAGTGAAAAAACAGATTGACAGAGCCAGACGAGTACCCAGAAGTCACCTCCTAAAAGACAGGCCCAACAAAGAAAATAACAGAACACCACTAGCTGTCACCTTCAGCCCCCAACTAAAACCTCTCCAGCGCATCATCAGAGATCTACAACCTATCCTGAAAGATGATCCTTTACTCTCACAGATCTTGGGAGACAGACCTGTCCTCGCTTACAGACAACCCCCCAACCTAAAGCAAATACTCACCAGCAACCACACATCACTGAACAAAACCACTAACCCAGGAACCTATCCTTGTAACAAACCCCGATGCCAACTCTGTCCACATATCTATTCAAGTGACATCATCATAGGACCTAATCACATCAGCCATACCATCAGGGGCTCGTTCACCTGCACATCTACCAATGTGATATATGCCATCATGTGCCAGCAATGCCCCTCTGCCATGTACATTGGCCAAACCGGACAGTCTCTACGCAAAAGAATTAATGGACACAAATCTGACATCAGGAATCAAAATACTCAAAAACCAGTGGGAGAACACTTTAACCTGTCTGGTCATTCAGTGACAGACCTGCGGGTGGCTATATTACAACAGAAAAACTTCAAAAACAGACTCCAAAGAGAGACTGCAGAGCTAGAATTGATATGCAAACTAGACACAATCAACTCCGGTTTAAATAAGGACTGGGAATGGCTGAGCCATTACAAACGTTGACTCTATCTCCCCTTGTAAGTACTCTCACACTTCTTATCACACTGTCTGTACTCGGCTAGCTTGATTATCACTTCAAAAGTTTTTTTTCTCTTAATTAATTGGCCTCTCAGAGTTGGTAAGACAACTCCCACCTGTTTATGCTCTCTGTATGTGTGTATATATATCTCCTCATTATATGTTCCATTCTATATGCATCCGAAGAAGTGGGCTGTAGTCCACGAAAGCTTATGCTCTAATAAATTTGTTAGTCTCTAAGGTGCCACAAGTACTCCTGTTCTTCTTTTTTATAATAATACAAGTTATTCTCATTGGTGTTTGTAAAGATAAATTCATTAAAGTTTGTGATGCACTCAGATACCCTGGTAATGAGTGTCATAGGAAAACCCATGAGGAAATTGTTAATTCTGTATTCAAGGCAGGTTTTAAGTGGTATGCAGTAAATAGGGTCCCAGGGCCACACATTAAGTCCATCCTGTCCATCCTGTGCACTGAATGAATTGCTGATCTGATTCCCATGGAGAGTTGAAGAGCCAAGATAGCCTGAGTGAGTGGGGCACCTCCAACTGTACACCTTACATGTAATAAGTTGACCAGCAGATTCCTGCTATCAAGATGGCTCTGTTTCTCAGATAACTCCGCTGCACTTCTGTGCTGGTTTTAGTCTTACCATCATATTTACCACACATTTGGTGTGCCAGTCTCCAAGCACTGGTCCTGAAGTATAGTGAAGATACAGTATTTGAACTGTACAGGTACTTAAAATTGCCACCTTCTGAAGCCCTGATTCAGCAAATAATTTAATTAAGACCAGGCTTAATTTTAAGCACACAAATAATCCCATGCTTATTCACCAAAGCAAGTTAAGTGTGTCCTTAAGTGCTTTGCAGAATCGGGGCCACAGGGACTGTGGGGACCGGCATGACGCAGGGTTATGAGGGATGTCAAAATGGCTTCCTTATTGTTGCTTGCAAATCTGGATAATGTTTTGTTTGTTTTTTCCTTTCCTATCACTTAGCTTCACCCTTGGGAGCTCACACTGTTTTTTAATACCTCATGACTGGTTCATTGTTTATTTAGCTAGACTATTGTGTAAGCTATACCGTATATTGAAATTGTCCTCAGAGGCAGGGTGACACCCATAATGCATGTATCCTCATTATAGCTAGAGGCACAGCACAAAAACACAACTAATTTATTACAGCATAATCTGTTGTCAGTGAAAAGACAATGCTAGGCCAATATTGAGGACAATATTACCTTGACCAAAGACATAACCAAGTGGAATATGACTAATCTGTAAATAGATAGCTTTATCTATCTTTATATATAAATGGTATGTACAGAGAATATACATGCAGATATAAAAATTATAGGTATAAATGGATGAAGTACCTTTACATGGTGGATTAGTTTTGATGGTCTTGTAAAAATGTGATTTTTTTTTTTTGATTTTTTTTGAGGAGGAGGAAGGATGGGAAACTGTTGTATTCATGGGGTCAGCACGGATTAAGGTGGCTGTGAAGAGGAGAGTGGGCAAAGGAGATTAAGAGAATGGTTAAGAGGGAGCAAGGTGAATGAGAGGGCAAACCTTCAAAACCATAAAAATGAAAAAATTTGCTTGCCTGGCAGTCAGGAGCTGGGATCACGCGTGACCACAGGGGGAATCTTGGCCCCATTGATGTCAATGGGAGTTTTGCCATTGCTGTCTCCGAGGCCAGGATTTCACTCCACAGGCTCAATGTCAGGAAGCTGAGCCTTGAAGCATAGCTGTAGCTGGACCAATTAGTTATCATGCTGGCAGTTTCAAATCCAGTCCATGCCCATAGCCATGGTGGAATGCTGTAATCATATCTCAAATCTTGTCTAGAGGGAGGGAAGTATAGGAACTAAAATGATGAGAATCCTTACATGGTGGGCATTAATCAGACCAGGAACTGGCATTAATCACTTCCATGGCAAAATAAATTTCTATACTTGTTACATTTCTAGCCATATAAAACTGTAGGTATGAAGGACAGGGAGAACCCCAAGAAGGTAGGCAGCTACCACCCCAGCTAACTACACATGAAGACAGGGCTAAGTCTCCTTCAACTGACTGCTTTTTCAGAAGTGTCATCTCCATGGATGCAGTAGTTCTGAAGAGCAGGCAAAAGGTCTGGCGAGCTGATAGATAAGAGGGCTGGAATCTGCAGGTGTCGCAAACACATCTTTGGTTATAAATGTTGAAGAAAAATGTTACACATTACTGCAGAACCATTTTAGTGTCCTATTAAAAAAAAGTCCTAAAAGAATTAGATTTCCAGAGGGGGAGGGTTGGCAGCTTTCACGTTAAAGAGTCCATGACATATGAAGAGAGTTAACCAAAGTTTTATGCACTGAGCGTGAAATAGGAAATGCTGTGCTCACAGTCACCGGTTAAGATCCTCTTATCTCACTATAGAAAGAAACTGAACTTTATGTGTTACTGCTGTTGGCAAGGCAGCCTACTTTGGTTATCAGAAATGAGAAGGAAAGTCTAGTTAGAGAGATTTTTTTTTCCTTTGGCTTCTATGCAACAACAGTAGCCGATTAATCCAAGTCAACAGAAAACTCAGCCAGTAGCATATGGGTAAATGAGCAGTTTTCTTCCTTGTGTGTCTCTCTCTGCCCTGTTTTTAAAGTCCTGGTATTGCAGAGATGTGGAACAGTGATACTTCCTGCTTTTTATTGTGGTTGTACATCACAGAGCTGTGCAACAGTGGCTGCTATAAAGCTAAGTATGCTATTTTGCAGAAATAATTTCTTAAATCAATCTAGTATTCTGAAGGACTGGTAACACTTTTAAGATGATAGGAAACTTCATCCTTTGTAAACAATATAATCAAGATTGACTCACTTAAAATTGGGGCAGGTTAAAGGAGCAAATGGATCACAATATCAAAATGTCCTTTGTTTTAGGCTTCTTGGAAATCTCTGGTAAACCTGCTCTCTTCCCTGTGGCAAGGTCACGACAAACTTGTTTCTCTCTCTTCCAGAAAGCTTGTTTCAAACTTATTTTTATCTTTGCTTTAAGCTTGTAATCCTCTTCTCCCTTCTCATCTTGAGTCAGATGTAAGTCCTCAGATACAGTGGAACCAAACTTTAAATGTTTGAGCGCCCCTCTGCAATCCTTTACAAAGGGTTTGTCTTTACAATTAAAGTCAGACAAGTGAGAAAGCAGCAGATCGGGTTTAACTCCAGATTTTGGTCTTTTAACAAGTGATTGAATGATATGAACCTTTTCCAATAATCCTCTCAATACAATTCCTAAAACACCTTTTGCTGTTCCGTACTGCAGACCTCAGGTAAATTCAAATAGGGGAACAAATAAGCTGGTATTTAGTCATACAGTGGCCATTGCTAATTTAGGAAGCTTTTTGACCTCTTAGTTCAAAGTGCTACTGCTGTGCAGTATCTTTTACAATGGAAAAGAGCAAATGTTAAAGTGAAGAGGGAAGAGTGGCTTTTAATATGATTTAATACACCTGGGATCCAGAGCCAGCTGTAACAGTTCTAACAGTGAGAGCAATAAAAAGGGAATGAAATGGTTAGCTTTTATGGTAAATGTGGATGCCAAGAATTGCATTTAAAGATGTTAAGGTTGTGACACAAACCAGCAAACAAAAGAACCAGGGTAGCCAAAGCTACCATAATGCTGACATTCTGGGACCAATCCTGCAACGCTCTGAGTGACTCTTGGTAGCTGCTGAGCATATCAACTCCTACTGAAATCAATGGGAGTTGAAGGCATTCAGCACCTTGCAGGATCAGGCTCTAAATCCTTAACTAATGTCTTTATGAAGTCCTGGCCAAAGGTCACATGGAGTCCCTGCGAACAATGATATGGGATATTTGATGGGAATGGAAATTACACGTAGTTTGAGCTCTCAGTTGTAGGTGCCATATGGGGGAAACGATAAAACTAAGTATGATGAAAGGCAGAATGTAAACTGGTATTTGGAATTTACTGGCCGTTGCTGGTTTGTGTCACAGTATTAACATTTATAAGTGTAATACTTTAATTTTCTTTCCTTCTTTATGAAAGAAACGGAATAATTTTTAAAATCTTTATATAGGGCTTGATTGTCACAAGCTCTGTGCAGCGGCACAAGGGAGTAATAGGGCATCAGGTACCCCCTTACTCTCTTGTGCATGCTGCACGTACCATAAATTGCAGTGGGTGGGGGGAAATAGGCTCCACAGAGCCACTACTTCACCCCTTGTGTAGGTGGATCTGAGGGATTAGGGTAGAGAAGGGGCTGAACAAAGCCTTGGCTGCACCCCCAGCATAGATACATGGATGCACCAAGTGATACATGGAGCAACTATTTGCTGCCACTTACTCGGGGTATATTGTAAAGTAACAATCTAAGTCCATAGGTAGCAAGGTTTATAAAAGGTTATATTATTCACTAGATTAACACAACAGTAAGCACCACTAACTTTTGTGGAAGTTACCCAGATTGTATTAATCATCTATATAGATGAGAAAAGGCACCATGTATCTGAGAGAAATTTTACAGATTTTTTTGAAGCAGAATAGTATCTATATCTCAAGAGTACATAATATACACATTGTGATTTTGACTTTGGACATGAGGGTCACATTCACACACACACAAAAATTGTGTGCACAATTATTGCACCTAGATAGCTATTTGTATGCACATTCACACAATCTAAGGGTATATTGTGTATTAAAGTATTGTTTTCTTTTTTTAATTTACTCTGATTGTACAGTTGTGTTCTGATATCACAGTAATATTTAAGTCACCCACAAAACTTGGTATGAGATCATCAGTTATTGCTAGATCTCATGTAGATAAATAATTATTAATATATTAACTATTAGGATATGATATTTTCATGTAAGATGTACTGGGAAAGTAAATTATTTTTCACCATTTTAAATATCTTAAAACAAATATTATAGTCTTTAGTGGTTTCATGCTTCACAGTGCACTGAAGAAGTATATTAGTGGCCAGTAAAATGTATACTGTTATCTCTGTTATATATTTCAGTAAGAAATACAAAATATCTAGAAATCCCAGTGTGCGATTGTTGAGGGCAAAAAGTTCTCCTTTCATGGACTAACAAGAGACATTGTTTGCTTGTTGTTTATGCTGACTGTGGAGCTTTGTGAATTATATTTATTTAATTGATTTCTCAATTTTTATCTGATTTCATAGAGAGTCTAGCATCTGGATTTGCTGCTCTTTTATAGCTGTGGATTTTTATTGTCAACCTCCCCCCGACCACCTCCCTTTTGTTTTGTTTTGTTTTAAAGTTGAAAATCAGCACCAAATAGTGTTAACAAAGAAAACACATATGGGGATAGTATTTTCACATGACTACTTTGTATTCAGTAGGTGTCTGAGACTCCTTCCCTCTGTAACATAAATACACTTTTATTTTTAAAACAAAAAATGGTATATAAGAGAGTTCAATTAAGGACCACTTTAGTCTATAGGGTAAATACATTTTTAGGACATGTGTTCTGCATGTTAAATATGCATATTGAATGTCACCCTGCAGCACAGCTATGTGGGTGATCTGAGATCAGAAACTGGCCTAACAAAGGGTCAGATTTTGCCTAGCTGCTACATGAGAGCTTGATCAATAGTTCATTGAACTCAGTGGAAAAGATTCCCATTGACTTCAATGGGATTTGGATCAGGTCGTAGATTCCGAAAAGGTGGATAGGGTGCAAGAAACTATATAGTTACAGTCCTTGCACTCTGCAGAGCAAAGAGGCTGCTCCCTCATTGGACCCTTATGGTATAAGAAAACCCCAAAAGGATTGCAGTAGATTGTACTGGATGCAGAATTTCTCCCAGAGCTGCCACTGAAGCAATGCAGCTCCAACAACCCACAATGTGGGCTGTGCCTAAAAGGCATGAATTGAACCTAATCATAGGATAACTTGGCTCCACACCTCAGTTCAGAGCTTCCATGTATGGATATATAAAATCGAGATTGGGGTATTGAATTAACCTTAATTATATCTCGATTTAACTTCATCATTTAAACAGCAGAACCTTTTGTGAGACGGTTTAATTCAGACACATCACAATGCTCTATATCTTTTTGATTTGCATACAAGCTGTATTGTTTGCTCTACAAAAGTAGTAAGAATTAGTCAATTTCTAATTGTATCCATGCACAAAGGTACTAACATTTTAATAAATGAGCAAGCTAAACAGAATTTTAACTCAGCATTGCAAACTTATGAAACAGTCTTTACAAATTAGGATACAGAATCTTTGATTATTATAGCCTTGGGAAGGGTAGAAATACTATCTTGCCTACCAGTGGACTCCCATATTTTTTCCATTAAATGATAGAAGATGAGCATACCCATTCTGAGTGTTTTAAGCTGGAGGGCAGATGGCCTCTTCTCTCCTCTAGCCTGGCCACGTTTGCCAGGCATCTCTACTCACTTTGCTAGCAATATGAATATGATCTGTATTCCTCAACTTCTGATGCTCACATCTTATCACCTGTGTATCGGAGATAGACTTGGCTCTGCCAAAGACTTCTTGGAAAAGTCATTTGACCTTTCTCCCTCAGTTTCTCCATTTATAAAATAGGAATAATAATACATATCTACCTGACCAAATTTGGTGACATTAAATTCATTAATGTTCATAAATAGCTTTGTGATGACCATCTTCCTGGTATTACCAGTATGAAGAAGCCACAGCAATCCTGGCAAATCAGACAACCATTGCCACTGAATATGAGCAAGTCGTGTCATTTCTCACACTCACAGGACTCCTGGCATTGTTGTGCATACAGATGTTGCATTGCCCTTATGTTGGTGACTGTGATGGGAAGTTCAACCCACACTAGCTCAGGAAGGGTTAACGTGGCCCAGAAGGGGATAAGTAACCTGATAGGCCAAACCTGGGGGAGAATTAGGCTTGATTGGCAAGCACTGATTAGAGATAGAGCCCAGCTGAGTAGGAGCAAGTGGGGCTAGTATAAAGCCAGGAAATGTGCAGCAGAAAGGGGGCTGCAATGTGGAAGCCTATAGTCATTCTCTAGGCTTAAAAAGGGGAAGGAGGAAACCTAGCAGGAGAGCAGAAGGCCTGGTATCCTGGCTCTGAAGTAAGGGTTTACCCAGAGGGGCATAGAGTGGAAGCCGGACAGAGGTGGAATAGGAAAGGGCTCAGGGCAACAAGGTTTGGGAAGATGCAGACTTTGGCTGCTGATCTGAGGGTCCCTGAGCTGGAACTCGGAGTAGAGGGTGGTCTAGGGTTCCCCTACCATACACTGCAGAAGTGACATTGCTTTGAATTGGAAGACTGCTGGGAATGACATCCAGTCAGCCAGTCCAGTGACATCCAGTCATACTCTGGAAGGGGGAAAACACATAGGGTATGTCCACATTGCAATAAGACATCTGTGGCTGGCTCATGTCAGCTGACTCAGGCTTATGAGGCTTGGGCTCCTCCCTTGCAGGATCCCAGAGGCCGGCCTCCATCCCAAGCCTGGGCATCAACACTACAGTTTTATAGCCACAAAATATGTGAGCCTGAGTCAGCAGCCGTGGGCCAGTTACAGGTGTTTTATTGCAGTGTAGACATATCCTTAGTGACCTGACTGGAGGACCAAGCCATGAAGAGGGAGCATCCTGACTCACGAAGAGGAAGCACTGCAATTCATGGAGCATGAGAGGGGCTGCAGCATGAGTGAAAGACAGAACGGGGCATCAGAATGGGCGGAGCAACTAAACATGTTCCATCACCTCACAGCTCCTAATTCTGACTGGACTGGATATGCATGATCTCTATAGATACTGACCACATTCCATCCTCCTGGCAACTGAACATGCTGCAGCCCAGGGCTTCGGGGACTCAGAAGGACTTTTCTAGTAATTGTTGCTCCCCTCTCCTCCAGGGCCAGGCACAGGATCTGGCCTGACTCCTTTCTGGCACCCAGGTAGCATGAAAGAGGAAGGGGCCTGATTTGAATGCAGAGGGAACAAAAGCCAGACCTGGGGGAGGGAAAGGAGTAGACTGGGACAAGGATTCTGGTGAGACTGGGACTCAGAGAGGGGAGAGAAACTGTGATTGGGTGTTGGGGGAGCACTGGCAAGGAGATCGGGACTGGAAGATGAGGGGAGCATACTGGGAATGAATGGGCAAGGAGACTGGGAGCTGAGGGTAGGGTAGGGTAGACTGGGACTGATTGGGACAGGGAGGGGGGCTGGAACTGGTTGCGCAAAAGACTGGGGCTTGGTGTGGGGCGATGGGGCAATGACTAGGAGCTGGTGTGGGAAAGGTTGGGACTCAGACATTGAGTCAAGAAAGGGAGACTAGAACTGGTTGCAAAAGAGGACTTGGCATGAGAAGACTGAGGAGTGGAGCATGAGACTAAGTAGATGAGGAGAATGGGACTGAGACAAGGATCCAAGATGGAGAAGAAATAGTCCTGGGATAGGGACAGGTTGAAGGGGATAGGAGAAAAGGAGTCAAACTTAGGGAAAATGGACAGACAATCAGTGCCCACTAGGGAAAATTCCCCTCCAGAAACTGGAACTGAACCCAAAATTTCTGTCTCACCATTCATAGAATCATGAATCATAGAAGATTAGGATTGGAAGAGACCTCTGGAGGTCACCTAGTCAAATCCACTGCTCAAAGCAGGACCAACCCCAACTAAATCATCCCAGCCAGGACTTTGTCAAGCTGGGCCTTAAAAACCTCTAAGGATGGAGATTCCACCACTTCCCTAGGTAACCTGTTCCAGTGCTTCACCACCCTCCTAGTGAAATGTTTTTCCCTAATATCCAACCTAAACCTCGCCCACTTCAACTTGAGACCATTGCTCCTTGTTCTGTCATCTGCCACCACTGAGAACAGCCTAGCTCCATCCTCTTTGGAAGCCCCCTTCAGGTAGTTGAAGGCTGCTATCAAATCCCCCCCCTCGTTCTTCTCTTCTGCAGACTAAACAATCCCAGTTCCCTCAGCCTCTCCTCATAAGTCATGTGCCCCAGCCCCCTGATCATTTTTGTTGCCCTCCGCTGGACTCTCTCCAATTTGTTCACATCCTTTCTGTAGTGGGGGGCCCAAAACTGCTGGCAGTGCTCCTACTAATGCAGCCCAATATGCTGTTAGCCTTCTTGACAACTAGGGCACACTGTTGACTCATATCCAGCTTCTCATCCATTGTAATCCCAAGGTCCTTTTCTGCAGAACTGTTGCTTAGCCAGTTGATCCTCAGCCTGTAGAAGTGCATGGGATTCTTCCATCTGAAGTGTAGGACTCTGCACTTGTCCTTGTAGAACCCCATCAGATTTCTTTTGGCCCAATCCTCCAATTTGTCCAGTTCCTCTGCAGTTAACAAATACCTATGAAATCCTATGGCAAAGTGTATTTCTTATCCCCCGCTACTGTTGGTCTACACACAGAATGACAACCTACTATTGCTATCAGTTATTCCATTAGCTCAAGTGACAGAGGTCTGTGTAGTGGACCTAAGGGTTCCAGTCCTCCTGATGACCCATGTGGGTGTCAGAATGATGCCACATAATGCAATTTCTGTGGGGTTTTTTTCAGTTTGCTTTTTTAAAAACCTAGGTAATCACACACAAAAAATTACATTAAAATAACATTATCATTGCAAATTCAAGCACTCCAAATTCTGTAAATGCCAGAATTAACGTGCCAATGTAACCTTAATTGTCCCCCTTTATATGTATGTATTCAGTCTTTAATTACATAAATACATATTATTTCTTCCCCAGATCCATTGCCTCATTCAGTGAACAGGAGGGACCTGCTCTGGGGGTGAATCAAGGCTGTGTCATAAAAGAGGCTAGTGTTTGTAGTGAATGAGGGAGGGAATTCCAGGAAGAATGTAGAGGGTCCCCTGGTTAAGGCAGTTGAATGCTGTCCTGGAGAATTAGACTCTATCCCTATCTCTGCCACAGTGAAGCTATGCAAGTTGCTTAAACCAAACTGTTCACAGGTGGTCACTATTTGTGTGTTCCGCATTTTCTGGGAGCCTGACTTGAGATCCTGTGGCCTGCTTTGCAGAAGTGCTGAGAACTCACAAATGCATCTCTAGTCAATGGGAGCTGTGCATTAATATATAAAGGGCTATTCAGTGCTAAGTGCTCTGAAAAATCAGGTCCTAGGCATTTCAAATTGGTCACTCAAAGTTAGCACACACTTCTGATCTTAATCTCTCTGTGCTTCAGAACCCCATCTCTAAAATGGGGATATTACCACTGATTCACCTCCCAGAGGCTTTATGAAGGTAGATTAATTAATGTTTATGAAGCACTCGGATACTATAGTGATGAGTGCTACAGAAAAATATATGAGGACATTAACAATTCTGTCTTCATAGCATAGTTAGAATAGTGTGCACTAAATAAGGCTTAGGTGCTCAATAATTGAACACCATCCTTCCTGTGCACTGAATAAGGTGAGGTCCTGTGGAACAAATGGTTTGTGATCATGTATCAAAGACTGGATCCTAAGGCATACACACAAGGGAGCTGAATTAAGGTTGCACATATAACCTTAATATTGACATTTCCTAACTTTTGAGTGGTTGACTTTGCAGCCTTAATACTGTACTTTTAATGTATTTTTGTATGTAATATTGAGTAGATTCATCCTAATGATTATGCTATTTTACTTGGCACAATTCTATCTACCAATCTGTGAATGCACACTGATAATTACAAATTAGAACCAGATATTAAGTCTTAAAATACCCATTAACTGCATATTGCTGTGGACACATTTTCAATATTACCAATGTAAGGTAATATCTTTGGAAGTGTTACAACTAGATATCATGTTCCAGAGCTTCTAAATCATGTTTTATGGCTCCAAAGCATTGTCCTCCTGAGTCAGTACCTCTGGGAATGATGCTATGGATTTGCAAAGCCCACAACGTCACTCTCAAATATTAAATATAATCCCTCAGGAACTTGGTGTTATTCAATAAAATTCACCCTACCAGATAGGTGGAATTTTAAAGCTGCCTGCCTGAAGTATTGTGGGATGAAAAATACCTGGCCCACCCACAAACTAACAGTTACTAATTCAATTTGGTGACAAGTTCTTTGTGGATCTATCCATGGCATTTTGAATAAAAACGTTTGACTGAGGGACAAATTAACATCTCCCTCTGAGTGCACAGAGGGGTTCAGTGCCAGGGCATGGGGCTTTAACACTGCCTCCAGTACTCACCCTCCTAGCTGCTGCTTCAGCCTACAGGCTCGAATAATGGCTACTACCTCTCTGCACCACTAGCAGAGGAGAGAGTTGGTCTATTGGCTCACCTCCAGACCCTCCCCGTTGCTATACAGTGCACCGGCCCATGTGCACTACAGCATACAGTGGGGCCTAAGCCTCTCAATATGGCTGGGTTACTAGTGGCTCCCCCTGCAGCACTACCATGATATTTAAGGGATGTAGAAGTTCTCGCCATGGCTCCTGTATATCATTAATTACATGAGATTATTGCTAGAAAATCCAAGGTGCAGGAGAAAGTCATAGTTATAAGATTTGACTGCCCCCCAAATATAAAACCTCGAAGACAGAGGCACCTGAATACAACTCATTGGGGCAAAGACAAACTTGCTTTTTTACTTCAACAATATTTTTTGAGGGGAAAGGGACTTTTTGTCTTCAGAGCAAATTCTGTAACCTTCATTTAACCAGTAAAAAATGATTGAGGTGGGTAAGATTATGCAGGTGAAGTTCTGACTGATATTCTTCCATCCCTGCTAGGACAAAGGTTATGCTCTCCCTTTTTGTGTTTCCTGCCATTTTCTTCCAGATAGCTGAACCATTTCTTCTGAAAGGTCTCTTTGGTCTGGGGCCCCTAAAAGCTCACAAATCTTTAGCTGGTTTATATTTTTTTCCTACAAAAACCCATTCTCAGCTTTTTTAAAGGCGTCAGGTGCATAAGCTTATAAAATTGCAGCAGCAACAGCCTTGAAGAGGATACAATAAGTACCGTACATCTGTTACAATGTTCTTAAGTATTTACGGCATGCTGCCTTAAGCCTGTCAGTTTCTGTAAGGGCTACCTGTTACAATGCACCTAATTAGCTTACTGGCTATTTGGAGACAGCTCTACTGGTTTTTCTATCATCCAGTCTTTATTAAGTGAGCTGTTGCTGAGACGAATAGGTTCTTTATAATGATGAGGTCCTTTTTACGCTTATTAGTCCTTAAAGCAAGCCTCTTCTTATAGAACAAAGTTGCCTTTTTTTTAAAGACTTACAGTAGGAACAAGTAAAGCGGCTTTTTTTTGTGCTGAAGTATTTTATTAAAAGTTTTAGTGGCTGCACTAAAAGCAAGGTGCCTGTGCCTTTAATCATTTTCATCTTTAAAACAGAACCTTATATTTTCACATCTTCGGCTGTCCCAGAGGGCAGCTAGGCCATCTTTAACAACATTAATTTCTCTTTATGACAGGACTAGTGCTGCCCCAGGTCTTCAGAACTGCCTAAAATGTCTGGAAAAGTAGATAATGAAGAGGATATTAGAATTGTAAACAAGAACAATTTGGTAATAAAAACCATATATTTTCTCCATAGGACTTTGGGCTTAATACTGCAGCAGCAAAAGTGTCATGAGTCATAATTTGTTGATGGCCACTGAACATTAGTTACTGTAGGAACATGTGCATAAAGGGCAAGTACTATTGGCATTGCATTAAAGAAGATCTAAGATGGGTAATTCTAATTTAGTTGTTTTGATTCATCTTTTTTGTTTGTTTTTTATCACTGTATAACCCTATAAAAAGATCTTATGTGGTGTTGTGACTTCTAGAGCTGCTTAGCATAGACTGCTTTCCATATCTTTTCCATATCTATATCCATATCTTTCACTGCACTGAAATCTCAACAGATCAGTTTACCTGACAAAACTGGAAGGCCCTTCCTTACCCAGGGGTGAGACAGGTATTGGACTAACTTTCAATATGTTTTAGAGCAATACAGATACCTGAATACAAGTGGAAGAGACAATGAAAAGCAGGTATCTTTTGTGGTATTATAATGCATTTTACTTGCTGTACATCCTTGCCTCTCTCTATCCATATATCCTTTTTTGCTGACAGGGTTTATGAGTGTACTATGATGGCGTAAGAACAGTAAATCCCCACCCCCCCAAGAAACAAAGCACGGCTCTTTGTCTGCAGAGAGGGAGGGAAATATAAAATGGTAAGCATTGCAGTCAGTGGATGTCATAAACATGGCTATCTTATCCTAATGTGCACAGCAGTCAAGAAAGTTCATTATTCTATCATGCTATACTTAACCTTTTGCCCTCTGCTGATGTTTTGTTGCTCTGCATCACAGTGATGAAATCTGAAAACATAATCCTTACAATACATAGTAATTTTCAATAAGATAGTTTTTCTTTGTAGTTTGCATCTGTAGTTGTTAGCATATCTCAGGGCCCATCTTCCACAATCTAGCCACCAGACTTCAGATTTACTGGATAAAAAATGATCAGACCTTATTGGAATATTAAATTTTAGATAACTGGAAACATGTTTGATGTCATGTCATCAAGTAACACCCTCAGTCACCTGATTTATTTACTCAAGATATACAGTATTTCAATATTAATTGTTTCAAACTAATTGGTCCAATAGAAAAGCATCACATCATATTTTATTGACTAAAATAAATTTGCTGAGATCCTTTTAAAATACATGCATTTCTCTCCCCAGTCAAGATAACATCTTTTCTGTCATTAAATAAAACATCAAATTGTTTCCTTGATTAATCAGTTCTTAAGCTAATGAGCAGTCTATGTGTGCCTTTTTGCTTCATTGTTTTTAGTGGAGTGGGAGATGAGGGCATATCACTTTAAGGCTTGGTGGTGCTGGTATCATTCCCAAGACAGAGCTCACTCAGCCTTGATACAAACTGAAAGGCTAAAATGAGCACTCTTCTATTATTTAGGCACCTGTCCAGAGGTTGGAAGAAATCCTACTTGTGCGGATTTAGCTAAAGAAAGCAGAGATAACCACCTTGCCTTCTGTGTCTAATAAGATGTGAAAGGGGAGAAATAATGAGTATTACACTGTATTTTTCATGTAAAAGGCTGAGAAACAATGCTCTCTGAATGCTGGCAGTGATTCCAGTCATTTTCAAATGAAAAGGACTATTTGTTTCCAAATTACACCAGCTACTGGAATGCATACGTATATGGCTCAGAAATCCTCATTTTGTGAAGTAAAATTACCTTTCAGTAATTTAGTCACTGCAGGCTTTCCCCTGCTGACTGGTCAGAAGCTATCAGATAGCTTGCAGCTGCAGGCTGAAACTGGACCATTTTTTTTCAGGACAGGCAGTTAGTTAGTAGAGCCATCAGTGTGGCATCTGTCATCCCGCTAGGCCCAAATTGTTTTCTATGATGGATGTCACAGTCTGTATGATCAAAATAGGAGCCCTGCTGCTTTTAATTGCAAAATCGGAGTACTTGCACATTTGTTATTATGCTGAGGTTATTACCTCACACAAAATGAATTAACAGGTGAAAATAATTGATGAGAGGAGTCTTGGGATTTTTAGCTTCTTCAAAGAGACTTTGTAATTATGGCATAATGAATGTTCTGAGACATATCTGTGGGGGGCAGCATGAGACCACCAAAGATCTCTTTAGATTGATGATAAATTCACTGAATTCTACTGTAATACTGCTTAAATTTACTTAGCAATTAGTTTAATAGGCCTACATGATTCATAATAACATAGTGAGAATTTTTAAATAAGTTTGTTCCATCCATCTATAAATTAAGCCGCTTACCTCAGCTTTCTTCCCAAGGTGATGGAATATGTTAACTAATCAGACTTTTTGAAACAAGGATGATGTTGGGCAGGGATTTTGGTTACTGGAATACATTTTTATTTAAATGCCTTGACGCTATCATCTTAAACAATGTGAATCATTTTTTTTCTTCAACAACTCCATAAAAGAATCTCAACAAATTTTGTCCAAATATAGTATTGATAGGCCTCCAGCACATGGACACTATGCAGTTGTCTTGTGAAGTAAATCGTTCAAGTATTTTGTAATCTGAAGTAATTGTTCCTGGCTTTCTGACCACTATTCCATTCAAACTTGGTCATGTTTCAGATTCATTCAGCCCTTGAGTACAGTCAGACTGATGCAACCCAGTCCACCCTCTTTCTTCTTTCTGACAGTCTTCAGTTGCATAGGGTGTCTATATTGTGGGGAATTCATTTTTATTTTACTTTATAATCCCTATATTAAAAATGTGGGTTTTGTACATTGAGAAACAGATTTGCATGTTACATCCAGTCAATTAAACCCATACACAGATTTTAAATATCAGATTTTACAAGAACCAAAAAGTAAAATTTGCCTGATTAATTACATAATTGGTAAATAACACACCATATAAAACTTGTGGTACAAAGACTCCACATAGCATACAAGCAAAATTCACTCTTTTCTGTTATACATTAGGTTATTGACATACGAGATACATTCAGACATCTCACAGTTACTTTTAGATTTCAACTCTTGCAAATTAAACTTAATTCTGCTTACGACTGACAGTCTGAAGATTCAACAATAGAGTTCATAGCAGATCTCCCTTCAATTCATACTGTGGGAGAAGGGAAATATGAGAGAGAAAAGTTATTGCTAATTAAAAAATAAAATAAAAAATCTTTGGGACATAGCTAATAGTTCACATGGAGCTTTATCACTAATTTACATTTATTTTACAAGTCTCTCCACAAAAATGAATTATTTAATATCTTTCCAAATCCAAGGGATACAAAGATTATATCAGATTAGAAATAGAGGAACATACACACAATTTTCTTTCCTCAAAAGACCATGACACTTTTTGTGAGAATTCCATTTATTCTTCAGAGAATGTCTAAAAGTAGATTTGAATGATGTTCTAAATAATATGTACATCACCCTATTGAGCTACAATGACATGTATCATTGGGATACGCAGCTGATGTTCAGTTAATTCCTTTAAAATTCCAATTCCTTTCCCTCATGCATGCACCATTTAAACAAATATCTTTGTGGTTTCCCCTGTATTTTTTCCTAGCTACTAGTTTTGTCTCTTTTCTAGTTTTCTGTACATCACCCATTCTTTTCAGATGTTTGGTATTTAAAAGTATATAATATCAAAGGGTCTCAGGAAGAGAGAGAAAATACATGGCCAGAAAATATAATAAATGCAAGGCAAGTAGTGGATTGCCCCACATGTGAAGCGGACTGTGGTAACTCATATCAGGCTTCCTGTCACTTGCTGAGATATTTTTCATAAACCCTCACTCGCCTGCATTTATCTTCAGTATAAACCCCAAGATGAATTCTCCAAAGACATTAACAATAGATAAATGCTTATTAAACAAAACAGTCCATTTAAGAATAAGTATAGTATCTATATTAGAGGCAGTAAGATGTTTACAAAATTGAATTTAAATTGTGTCTTTTTGGATGGCTGCTGTATACTGTTCTATGATAATGCTTCATCATTTGGTTAGAATTTTAATAAACATGAAATGAAAGACCACCAAAAGTCCTAGTTTAAATGCTATCACCTTTGGTGCCGATTTGATTCATAATACCTATGCGGATTCTTCTGGGTAACTTATAAAATACTGTGACTGAAAATGCAGAAAAACACCAGGTGTGTTTGGCATGAAGCGGAAGAATGCTTTGGGTATATTTCATGTTAATGGACATTGCAATAGTGTTATGAAAATCCTATTGTTAAAAAGCATTTCAGAATCCAGCTCATAACTTAAATCAAAGTACAGTAGAATACACAATTGGAATCTCTGGGGGATTCTGAAAAAAAATATGTCTCACGCATAATAAAAAAAACCCAGAGGAATTATATATGCTTTATGATAGCTTTAAGACAAAGGACATGCGCAAAGTGTGCTACACAATTGACTGCAAAAGCAAATACCAGTTGCCTCTTGCTTCTGTAAGCACCATGTAAGTGCAAATGTTTATATGGTACCCAGTGACTACAAACAAAGAGTATCAGATGCAGTATTGTTGTTTTTGTTGTTGTTTTTCCTGAACCCTTTTTTATAGCTACATTTGATGTGCTCTGTAACTATCATGGAATGTGAGGTAGACAGAATAAAAATAAGATATCTTCATTATTCATGGGTCATTGTAAAATATTGGGGGAGATAATGGTTTGTGAATCACTGACATCAGCAGACAAATCCAAATTCTGCAATTACCATAGGAAGTTGCAAAGGCTGTATATAATGAGCATGCAAATTAATCTTCCACATGATGTAAGAACGCGAGCATTACGTATCACCTTACTATTGATATGACTTTTCATTCTGTAATTAAACTGTATCAGATTCTGGATCTGTTTTCCTTAGATGGTCCCAGTTCCTGAGTAATACCCCATAGGAGCCCCACACTCTGATGTATTACATTAATACATCATCAGAACCAGTTGTCATTCTAATGATATATTAGTGTAATACATGAGAATGAGGCTCACTGATGATGTATTTAGTCCTCACACGATGGCAATGTCCAGGGAAGAAAGGGTCCAATAAGAGATTCATTATAATTACAAGATAAAATGAGCTAACACACTGCACGCTGGAAGATGCATTTCTGGCATTTTCGTGCTGAATCTGCTTTCCTGCCATTGTTTTTGGTGCAATAAAATACCAGATTTATGATCCCAGTTTAAAATATTTCCAGCAATGGAAGTGCTCATCTTCAAGACCTTTACCCTTTGCAGATTTAAATCTCTTTTAAAGACCCACTTCTGCCATGCTCCTTACAGTTAATGGTGGCTTGCCTATTGTTTCTTTTTTCCCTAATCTTTGTTTACTTCTCTGTCCTGAAATTGTGAGCTTCTTGGAGCAGTACCTGGCCTTCCTTGAGTGTTTGGAAAGAACCGAGCACTCTGTGGGCACTAGCAGAACCAAATACTAAACAATAACAATAGTGGAGTCCAAAATGGTGGTTCAGGCCTAAAATATACTGTTGCACTGATGGTCTATCATTATGACTTTCAAAGCCACAATGTTGCTCTCTGAAGCAATCCTTCCTCTAGTAAAGGGGAAACATTCTTGGGACCATTGGGACTCAGTGATAGTGCTGAAATAATGACCATCTGCCACTTTCTACAAAAGTGCAAGGTGCTGATGGATGTCTCAGCATGCCACCAGGAGTTGGCCTTGCTGCCAGCACTGCCAAGAGTGGGAGATTTAAAGTAAAATATTTTATTTAGGGATGACTAATATATACGTTCTGCTAATAGAGCCTGCAAAACATACTATAAATGTAGATGAATTAGAGACATACATTCAGTTCGCTCTGTTTACCCCCTGCTGCTTTCTTTCTGAAAGAGTTGAAAAGAAAATAAGACTTTATAACATAGGGCTAAAAAAAGGTTTATTTATGCAATGGAAAAGCAGTTACTGCTCCCTTTCCTACGGCAGCTGATTGTGTTGTAAATAAAACAGTAGTGCAAGTCATCCCAGATGAACAAAGTATTGAGATATTAGCTAGAAGGCCAGCTGAGAAGTTAGAGTTATGATGCCAGGCCCCTAGGCTGGTGAAACCCGGACACAGAATGAAGTGATATGCTCAATCACTGAAGGGGGGAAGAAAAGATGTGTACCAGTTTTGATTCCGGTCAATGTGTTCTACAGCAGCTGTGTCTGTTTCATAAACGCTCCTTGTCCTATACAACCGAGCCAGCTAGGGTTGGAGCAAAAGGGACAAAATGGAATGAAACATGGTATTGCAGTAAAAGAATAGCCTCATGAACTTCAGTGGCAAATGTCTAAATCCTCTAACTAAGGCAGCATGATTCCACTGCAACACAGACAGAGCCAGGGTAAGAAGGTACCATGCACTGCTCCTTCACATCCCTGCTTGATGCAGACCAAAGTTCCAGGATGTCCTTTGCAGCAGATTGGTGGAGATGAGATGTAGAAATGAGTCAAGAGGAAATTCAGGGCACAGCCATAACTACACAGATCCATTGGCATAAGTCTACACATCAAGGCTATGTAGTGGACCATAGGCAACCACTGCTGCATAGGGCTTATGCGAGTGCTCAAGTTTTGCTACCAGGTGTCGGCTTTGGGATTTCCCCCAATGTAGTTCTCCTCCTTGCAGCCCATTTAGTTAGGCCTGGTGCATGGATCAGAATTTGTCCCCGTAAATATATAAAATCACTTTATTTGCACTTACAGCACTTTTCAGCAGAGGATCTCAAAGGAGTTTGAAAATCCCAAGGCCCAGATTTTGCATCACCCTGCAAGTGGGGAGAAAGTTCAAGGAGGCTTTGGCCCTGGGGGTAGCCAGGCACAATTGCAGTCTCTGTGCTCATGAGTGCAAAGAATAGGCAAGCTTAGTGCCCACAGTAATGCTAGCCACTCCAAAGGAGATGAGAAGGAATAGCGTCCTTGCCCTGTCCGCACCTCCAGAAGAGCTGGCAGAAGCTGGATGAAGCACACGGTGAACCTGACAAGGGGTACAATTGCTGAGTTTGCCATGCTCTCCCCAGAACCCTGAGAAGAACAGTACCTGTCTGAGACCCAATACTTTCCAGAAATCCTGTGGAGTTTCCCAATACAGGACTCTGCCTTAAATGCACAATTAATTTTAACTCACAGCATCCATGTGTATGAGTGATTGTACCTCTCTTACAGATAGGTAAACTGAGGCATAAGGCGCTTAAGTGACTTGCTCATGATCACCCAGTAAGTCAGTAGCAAAGGCAGAAATAGGTTACCGCCAGCCTACTGATGTCTTTTACTCCTTATATTAACATATCTATAATAGATTTATATTAATACATCTATAGAATTTTTTTTATAATTAATACAACATTCTATTTAACATGTACATGTTTGTTTAAATCTGCCTTTCTTACACAATTCCTGTGAATAGTTCCCTGAGAATGCTTTAGCACACACTCTTTTCATTATAAGGGCTGATTCTGCAACCTGATAGAAAGAATGCATTAAATCTATTTTAATTTGTTCTTACAGTATCTTTCTCAAAAGCCTGATGAGTTCCCTATGTCATGTACATTTATTAAGATTGATCATGATTGCATATAAATGTCCAGTTTAGTAAGTCATTATACTCAGTGTCCTTGAGTTTTCCAAAATATTATCCTAATTTTAAGAAGCATTTTTGCCAGAACTACTATTAAGTAAGCAGTCTAATTCTTATCTACATAGGCCTCTTACATAAACATGAAATATTAGAATCAGCTAACCTATTCTTCCCTGGAAAAGTCTATAACTATGCATGTATGGCTTAGCATGTATGGCTAAGCCAGTTTTTTAAAAAAGTATATTTTTATGTATCATAAAACAGCAGAGGAAATCCAAATTATAATTAGTATTTAATGCTACAATACAAAGGGCCAATTAGAGTTTTAATATTAAATTAAATGTGGTTTTCAAATTAGATCCAAACAGAGTGTAGCTTTGCACAGCTATTACATAAAGTTCTTGTTTTTGCCTCAAACTTGTTTGCATATAAACAGATTTAATTAATTGTCTAGAGAATTAAATAGTCTTTATATAGGAAATGTGCAGTGCCAATTAAATACAATTTTGATTACACATTTCTGAATAATTACAATGTTTATACTAAATTAAGCAACAATACCAATAATACCTAAGGTAAAGTTTCCTTAAAGGAATGCTTTATCTCCTTATTTACTGGTAACTTTGCACATGTGGAACCTAATCCTGATGAAATCTACATGGCCTTTTTTCAACAAAGAATACAAAAAGAAGAAAGGTTAAGCGGGCGGTAGGGGGTGGGGGAAGAGGAATAAGAAGGTACAATGTCACCTCCATGCTGTGACAGCCATGAATCAATTATTCACGTAGCAATTGGTAATATTTCTAAAATGCTGCACAGTGGCAGGAAAATGTAAAAAGCATTTTCCTGAAGACTTAGTGATTTTTTCCAAATAAAAACCATAAACAAAACTGAATGGCGTGAAGGGGGAGGAATATACTGAAAAAATCAACAATAGTAGAAGGATACATTATTATGGAAAATACATTCAGAAAGCTGGTGATGGAAAGAGAAAGAATATACAGGATGAAAGGGGGAAAATGCTGAGCTCAGCTAGTTATGGTGAGATAGATGTGATTTTTTTAAAAAAAAAAAAACCACATTACAATATCTAACAATACCAACATGTATTGATTTCAAATTTATTTCCTGTACCAACACTAGTAACATAACACACAGAGGCAGAGAGAGAGAGAGAGAGATCTGCAAAAATGCTTAACATTATGGTAAATGGAAGGACAGAGTCACAAAAGGAAAATGAATTCTGACCATCACGCTAGCTTTCTCTACAGCAGTCATTGCTGCGGGTAAGATTTCAGTTTCAGCATAGCGTGAGCCTTACAGTAATCATATTTTCTTAATAGAGACAAAAACTGTGATATTCAGTATCACCCAATAACATTGCATATGATGGAGTTAAAAGTGTTGAATCTTGACCTTACAATAGAACTTTTACATCCACCAGTAGCCATTATTTAGCTTTAAATACTTAAATTGCATCACACGGAATATTTTTTTTTAAAGCCTATGCAAAATCACAGCTTGCATATAATATATGATTTTTGTATTCAATTAGAAAATAATAATCAACATCTAACGACTGGTGTCAGTTGGAGGGAAAGGGGATCCCATGTGGCATGTTTACTGTACTTAATGTGCAATCACCTGTTTGCAAGGTGAAAGGCCCACTCGCAGATATGTGGGCAAAATTTTAGCCAAAGTAGTCACTGTCCACATGAGTGTAGAGGGGCCTGATCTTACTGCCACAAGGTTATAAATCACTTATACAGGCTTTAAATAGTAGTTACTCGTATCCTTCAGAGGGAGAACAGGGCCCCAGAACTTTTTATTTTAACTACTTATCCCTCTGACTTTTCCTCTAATTTTCTGTACTCTTTAACACTTTTGTGAAAGTCTCCAGTTTGTCATGCATTCCAAGCCACAGGATGTCAGCTTAGTGATATTCATTAGTTTGTCTGCAAGCCGCTCTGCTTCTAGGGTCCCAATTTTCTTTCCCTCTCTCATTTCAGATTTTCTCTTCTTTCTACAGAGAAAATGCTCCCTTTTCATCCAATGGGAATTCAGCACATCTCTTTTCTCCATCTTTTCAGGCTGTCCAGCCTCTCCTTTCTGAAGGTGACTGTTTCTTTTCCTTTCTTTACCCTTGGAGTTATTTCCTCCTACCCTCACTCTGCCATTAGAAGCCTTCACCTTCACAGATATAAAAACCTAATTGCACACTGTGGTACAAATGAAATCCCCAAATTATCAATTGCAAAATTAGCATTAAAAATCATAAGACAACAAACAATAGGGCTTTTTATGTGATTTTTGTAATTGCATGAAACTAGTTACTTTGCGAATAATTGTTTGTGCCTCATTAGCATGCAAAATGGTTTTATAGTCTAACCCGCACACAAAAGAAACCATTTGTGATGAGAACTGTGCTTTGTTTAATGTTAGACACCATTGTATTTGCTTTCCTAATATAACAGTTCTAATTAGTACCTAGCACTCATCCTGAGTTTTTCAGCTTGAACACGCTGAAGGTGACAATTGAGTCACAATTCCATGGCACTCTTTGTCAGTACCTGTCAAAATATAGATAAGTCTTTAGGAGTTGTGATCTAAATACTAAAAAAAAGTTAATAGTCCAGAAAGAATCTGTCTCTAGGTAATTTAAAAAATGAAATAAAATTCCACATTAGCTTCTGGTTAAAAGCATAACATCATTAATGCTACACCATTAAATGTGGTCTTTGCAGCTCTGGTTTGTGCTAATAACTTCTTTGCATTGTTTTTATCATCTGACTTTTAGCTGTGCTCTTGATTCTTTAAATTGAAATGCCTCCCTGGAACAGCATGGGTGAACTAGATACAACACTTGAAATCAATTAATCAGTACATGCAAACTTTCACAGGGTGATAACTTGCTTGTCTTTGAAGTGCGGGACTATTTTTTTTTCAAGCTTATCACATGCAACAAAGATGGACTGATCCTGACTCCATTCAAGTCGTATTTTCTGACTCTAACATAATTCCTCCCTACAGTAGCTAGGATGTAGTGGTAGGGAAACATGAAGGCTCCTGCTGAGGCGCTGTCTCCAGCTCCGTGTCTGTGTACCAAGGAAGAGCCAGGCCAGTGAGACTGTGCCAGCATTGCTTCCTGGTTATCACAGTAGGAGCTAATAATTTTATGTGCTTTCTTTTCAATAAATATATATGAATAAAGAACTTTAGCTCATATGGCTTGGCCTGTGTTTTGGCTCATAAACACCAGACTATAATTTTTTCTGGCTATGCTTAGGCCCATTAAGATGCTGATCATTTTAGGCTGAGTTGAGTGGTTCAGTCTTCAAAATTCCAAAAGGGGTTCTCAACTAGCCTTCATTTTAGAATGTTTCCTAGGAATATACACCTTTGGCATAGTGACCTTAGGTCTGATTCTAAGCTGCCTTGCATTGTGGTGTAGTGTATAAAGTACAAGGAGGCCTGACCTCTGGTCTCAGCTCTGCCGCTGGCTCTCCGCATTAGCTAGGTCGGGGCCACTTAAGATATGTCTACACTGGAATAAAAGCCCCAGGGCATGGCCATGACTGGCCTGGGTCAGCTGACTCAGGCTCACGGGGCTCGGGCTGTGGGGCTAAAAATTGCTGAGTAAATGATGTTCAGGCTTGGGCTCAAGCTCCAGCCCACGCTCAAATGTCTACACTGCAATAAACAGCCCCTTAGTCTGAGCCCTGCAAGCCCAAGTCACCAGACACAGGGCAGCTACAGGTGTCTAACTGCAGTGTAGCCAAACCCTCAGGGCCTGATCAAAAGTCCATTGAAGTCAATGGTAACATACCCATGGACTTCAGTGAGCATTGGATCAGATCCTTCATTTCTCTGTGCCTTAGTGTCTCATCTATATAATAGAGAATGCTGATGTTTATCTACCTTTGTGAAGCACTTTGAGTGTAGGTCAGTTATGCCAGTGTGACCCAAAGCAGTCAGGGAGAGGGTTACACTCATGTGGGTGGCTTCTGTATTACGAATTAAATCCTTGAAGAGTTTTCCCTGGGTTGGAAGACTTGCCTATGTGATAAGGAGGGTGGTAGCAAAAGGAAGAGCTGGCATCCTGGCCCATGATCCTGTGGCGTCCCTCACCACAGTTCTCCTTTTGTCACTTCCTAGGAAAGAAGTTATCTAGTCCTAGAGCAGTAATTTACTGAAAGGAATGTTACCAACGTATGAATTCTGCATCTGTGTAGCCAGAAACAAATTCATTTGAGTAGATTTGAATTTGGATTTGTGTGTACACCTCTACCTCGATATAACGCTGTCCTCAGGACCCAAAAAATCTTACTGCATTGTCAGGGCCGGCTCCAGGCACCAGCCTACCAAGCACGTGCTTGGGGCGGCACCTGGAGAGGGGCGGCGCTCCGGCCGGTCAGGGAGAGTGGGGCCCCAGCCGGGCTCTCCGCCCTCCTCCTGGCGCTCCGGCCGGTTGGGGAGAGCGGGGCCCCGGCCGGGCTCGCCGCCCTCCCATGGCGCTCTGGCTGGCCGGGGAGAGCGGGGCCATGGCCGGGCTCACCACCTTCCCCTGCCGCACTCCCCGCCGGGTGCGGCGGGAGGCTTTTTTGCCTAGGTCGGCAAAAAAGCCAGAGCCGGCCCTGCTCATTGTAGGTGAAACCGCGTTATATCGAACTTGCTTTGATCCACTGGAGTGCACAGCCCCGCCCCCCCGGAGCACTGCTTTACCGTGTTATATCCAAATTTGTGTTATATCGGGTCGCGTTATATTGGGGTAGAGGTGTATTTTTAATACCTCAAAAATGACAATTTCCTTTCCCTGCTAAGGCCTTGATCCAGCAAACCATTTAAGCACATGTTTATCCTTAAGCACATGAGCAGGTCTATTGACTTCAAAAGTCAATGAGACCACGTGCAAGTTTGCTGGATTGGGGCTACCAATTCTAATTCTTCGCACAATTTGATTTATTTTAACATTTTATTTATGTTGGGATGACATTGCATCTCAAAAAACATTGCAGCCAATTGCAACATGGTTAAATGATGGATAATTACATATAGAGATGCCTGCTACAGTGCTAGTTTATTTTATAATGGGTAGGTCAGGTACCCATACATTACCTTTACCAAGACCGACACAATTCAAAGAGTGAAAGCAGATGCAAGGAAGAAGAAGAGATAAAGATAAACAGTCTCTGTTATTAAAAAAACAGAAAACAAAACTCAATTCTCTGAGCTAGTGGGGCCTTGACTAGAGCAGGATACAGGTTGTCTGGAAATATGGGTTTTTTCCTGCCACTGACTGACTGTCAACTTGGACAAGTTACTGAGCCTTTATGAGCCTCGGTTTACCTGAATAGACAATGAGTTTAATAATACAGTACATACCTGCACTGCAGGGGTGTGTGAGATTGAATTAATGTTTATAGAATTTTTTGAAATTCTTGCATGAAACCTGCTAGATAAGTGAAAAGTATTAATAAAAATGATTATATTAAAATGAAGTGTGTTTTCAGTCATGTTTTATAAGACCACAGTTCTAGCAATGAATGACACTCTGTATGAGGGATCAAACATCTTGCCTTCCATTGTAAGCCATTCCAATAAAAACAGCAGAATCTCTCATAAATATTGTAGTTCAATGGAATTCTTAAAGACTAAGTGTTCATTTCCAAATAGCAAGCAATAATGCTGAATCTCTCTCTACCAGACAGAGTTTTAGCATGTCTTTCATGTTTAATGTTATCAATAACCATTTTTAAAACTTAAAACATACATTTAAACCAACATAATTTGTATCTTACAGTCATACATCAAGTGCAGCATTTCAGCTTTAATCTAAACATGAATGAGTAAACAATGTCCCATTGTTCACAATTTTTCTTCTGAAAATAGAGCTACATGGAGTCCTTTAGCCAAACTAGAGCTCGTGCAATATTCTTTCCATAAACTCACTTTCTGAAATCAAGCAAAGCTTTAATAGGATGAATCTCTGTGTAAGAATGAGGTTGTTCTAAACTACAGCAGCAAGTTATCCAGTGCCCATTCCCCTGCCAGGGAGCAAGGACCCGGTGCTTCAGAGGAGGGTGAGCTCAGGCAATCCTTTTGCCCTAATAATGGTTTCTCCTCTCGGTCTTTGGCCTAGCATTTTGATAACATTCTCATCGGCAGTATACAGGGTCTTATGTATCTTGTGCCAGCAGCAAGCACTGTAGCTTGCAAAGGGTAAGCCAAGATTTCTGACTGAGCCTTCAATTCACCTCAAAACTTCCTACCTGATGCACCCAAACTTCAAGGGTTACTTCTTCTCTAAATCATATGGGGCAGACACTACATATACAACACATTACATCCTGTAACTCATGAAGGCACAAATCTTGATCACCTTGCTTATGCTAATAGATCCTTTTACATCAATGGGCCACATTCCTGACTGTTCAGTTCCATTAACTTTTCAACCCGCTTCTATCTTTTCTTAACCTACAGATCTATAACCAGTTCCTTGGTTAGCCACACTGCATACTTCTTGCCTCTTGCACTCTTCTTTTTCAGAGGAATTGTAATGTGCTATGCCTTAATTATGGTGTTTTTTTAGGATTCCCCAGCCTTGTGGGTTTTAACAATTCTTTCCAACATACTTCAGTCATTCATCCCCTATCCACCCACACAAAAAATGGTCTTCCTGAAACCTAATACTATTACACTGCAAAGTTCTAGGAATTCACTGTTGAATATAACTAGCTCATAATCACTTCTTCAAGCTTCCTTATTGTTCATACATTCTAATATGGTTTCTCTGTGTTGGTGAGAAGCAACTGTAAGATGGCTTCTCCTGTTATTGAATTCTCTACTTTTTAGACCATGACATTTTCTTCTACATAATTTAGAACCCTTTTTAGGATGCCCATTTAATTGTGTTTGGAAACACAACAGGAATCTGTGAATGTAAAACAAGGTTAATGAGTGGACAGGATTGGGAGGATGAGAAGTCCTCACTCATTGAAAAAAATTGCAATAAAAATGTACTTTCCTTAATTTTAGACTATTTTAAGACATTTCAAAACAAATACATTATGTAATAAAAGTCTGTCTTTGTATGGGTAAAATTCTCCTGTGGGACAGATGCCCAATGCAAGTTGCTCATACTATTAAGCCTTGCATACTCCCTATTCACTCTCTACACAGCAGAGTGGATCTTTGTGTCTGTCCTCCATAGGCCCCAATTCAGTAAAGCACTGAAGTATGTGCTTAACTTTAAGAGCCAATGGGACTATTTAACTTGCTTAACATGATTAATTTTTGGAGCCATGGGTCTGAAGCATGCACTTAAAGTTCCATATGTATTTAAGTGCCTTGCTAAATTGGGATGGATTTAAGAATTTGCTCTCTTGAATCAGGGACATCGTGCTGTGTAGAATGCCTCGTTCTGGACAGGTCAGGGAAAGGGCTACTGATTCATGTTTAGGTAGATCCAACAGCCCCACTACATGATGCAACATAGGCTGGAATAGTGCCTGTGACGTGGTTGCATGAGCTCTGACCTGAGGTTGGGCATTGCATGAGTTTTCCTCTCTAACTGATGCATAATTCTTCTCCAGGGAGCCCAAATATTATGGCTATATCAGGGTGGAGTGGATTTCATTTACAAGAACAACTTATTAAACTCTTGGGATGAACCTGCTGGTTATTACTTGGCACAATGTTATTTTCCCCCACCCCAAGTTCAATGCTCAGCTAGGAATGGGCTCCATAAAGTACAGGAAAAGAGTAATAGTATCCTGAGGTTGAAGATGACCTTGCTCAGGAGGGAGCCAGAGGCTGTGTTCTAGAAAGAACTGCAGGCTGGGAGGTGGCCGCAAGAGGAAATGCTGGACAACAGGCAGCCTAGGGTCTGGAACTGGAAGTGTGATAGCCAAGCAGGGCTCACCCTGTTGTTGACAGAGGCCAGCAATAGCCACAGCAGGATACAGAACAACAGGCAGGAGGATGGTGAGGAAGGGGTTGTGTGACTCTTACCTCTGTTGGTGAAACTTATGTCAGTCGGGGGTGTGTTTTTTTTCACACTCCTGACTGACAGAAGTTTTACCGACAAAAGTGCTAGTGTAGACAAAGCCTAAGTCTCATTCAGTGAATGCCAAGTGGAAAATCTACTGAAATACCCTTTGGGTATTATGTTTCTTTAAATCCCCAAGTATTTTACACTAGGGACATTTTTAGGGAAATTTACTAGGAAAACATCATTACAAATATTTCACACAAAAACTTCCCTGAAAAGTTCATCATTGTCAATTGAAGCAGAGGCATTATTTTCCACAATAAATTTTATTTTTTGAAGGTGGCTGTAAAATGCTGTGATTAATTGAGGATTCCTTTTTTTAATTTCTGGTTTGCCTGACTGACACGAGTAACCTGTGTTAATTTCCCCAGATGCCTGATGCAGCAGTGACCAAGAGCACAAAACGATGTATTATTTACTGTGGCATTCAACGGTCATTTTCATCCTACAGTAGAGTAACAGTTTAATGAGATCATATTAACATGCTGCCCAACAATCCTGACATGTGGAGTGTTGATCAAAATCTGATTAAATTCTCTTAGATTAAGCACATTTGCTCAGATTCATGTTCAGGTACTTTTGACTCACCCCATCTAATGGTGTTTTACCATGCATAACACATCTCCTATTACAAGCGGCTTTAAAAAAATCAAATAAAACAAAGTATTTTATGTCAAAAAGTAAGAAACACTCACCAAATACATCGTTAGTCCCTAACTATGTGCTGTTTAAGGTATTAAAACAATTTAGCAATGTCAAGTTTAAAATTTAATGGGCTTGAAGGATTTTTTGTTTTAAGCATTGGCTTAGAGATTATTATATTTTATAAAAAGCAACAGAGGGTCCTGTGGCACCGTTAAGACTAACAGAAGTATTGGGAGCATAAGCTTTCATGGGTAAGAACCTCACTTCTTCATCTGAAGTGAGGTTCTTACCCACGAAAGCTTATGCTCCCAATAGTTCTGTTAGTCTTAACGGTGCCACAGGACCCTCTGTTGCTTTTTACAGATTCAGACTAACACGGCTACTCCTCTGATACTATATTTTATAGTCTTTTCTTATATACTCTAGCGATTTAAAACTCAAAATCCCAAGAAAATTGTTTACCAGATTGTCAGCTATCTTTTACTAAATGTGATAGCACTTACTGAAATTTATTTTGATCAATGCTCAATAAATTATGATTTTCACCTCAGTCCATGGCATAAACCCAAGAGTCCTCACACCATTCCATTGAAATCTCCCCAGGCACTGAGCACTAAGAAATAGCCCTAATTTTCCATTAGGATTTTACTAATAAAACAGGAAATAGTTATCATTTTACAAATCTAACCGGAAAAGCTTTATTAAATTAGAAAGTCTGATTTATGTTCTAAATAAGACAAAATATAGGGAGTGGATATTTCCTTTATTGCAAAATGTAAAATTCTATGTAGATAAGTCACTGTCTTTTTGGGCCTGCCATTGCCACTCCTATGTAAACAAGAAGCTTCCAGATGAGGCTACTTCAACATACCTCTTTCCAGCTCTCCTGTAAACAGATCAGGAGAGTTCTGTTTCAAGTCCCAGCTGCAGTAATATGCAACATGTGCAGCCATCAGAATGGCAATCAGTTTATTTACCCCTTGGAGGCTGTGAATCCATATCTCCTCCTAAATATTTATCTGAGTGGAAGTTTCAAAGATATATACATATGTGTATATGTGTATATAATTTTAATTTGTGTGTGAAATGGAAAGTGCCGGATTGGATTGACAGCTGTAGAAACTCAGCTCAGGTTTCCACTGAGCTGTTCACAATAACATTCAAGTCTTTTTTTCCTGAGTTTTTACAGTTAATTTAGAAACCAACAATGTGTACAAACTGGTCTCAAATATTTATTCTGTCATTTATGTTCAGTGCACTGCTTGTTAATGTTCGGGTTTTTAATGCTTCTCTGTGCACATCACACCTTGGAGTGGGTATTTACTTTAAAACACACTTGCTTCTGAACTAGCTACTGTAAGAGTAGCACTTGCAGAAATTGCTTTTAACCATCTGAAAAACCAAGAAAGGAATTAGGAATTAAATATTGTTTTTCCCCCCAGATCAACCAAAAAAACAAACACTGTTTGTCCATCATCTGAGTGCCTTTCATGTGAAGAAAGGAGTGAAGTTCCAGGGCAAATTGCTCCTGAACTAGACAATGGGCTGTAGTCATTCAGCTCCAGGTTCAAATCCAGCCAGTTGATACCATGTGAAAGCTTTATGTTGCCCTGTGTGGTCTCAGTCTAGTTTCTGGGGACAGGTATTATAGAATATCAGGGTTGGAAGGGACCTCAGGAGGTCATCTATTCCAACCCCCTGCTCAAAGCAGGACCAATCCCCAACTAAATCATCCCAGCCAGGGCTTCATCAAGCCTGACCTTAAAAACCTCTAAGGAAGGAGATTCCACCACCTCCCTAGGTAACCTCATTGTGAAAAAGTTTTTCCTAATATCCAACCTAAACCTCCCACACTGCAACCTGAGACCATTACTCCTTGTTCTGTCATCTGCTACCACTGAGAACTGTCAAGAGGCATCCTCTTTGGAACCCCCTTTCAGGTAGTTGAAAACAGCTATCAAATCCCCCCTCATTTTTCTCTTCTGTAGACTAAACAATCCCAGTTCCCTCAGCCTCTCCTCATAAGTCATGTGCTCCAGCCCCCTAATCATTTTTGTTGCCCTCCGCTGGACTCTTTCCAATTTTTCCACATCCTTCTTGTTGTGTGGGGCCCAAAACTGGACACAGTACTCCAGATGAGGCCTCACCAATGTCGAATAGAGGGGAATGATCACATCCCTCAATCTGCTGGCAATGCCCGTACTTATACGGCCCAAAATGCCATTAGCCTTCTTGGCAACAAGGGCACACTGTCGACTCATATCCAGTTTCTCGTCCACTGTAACCTCTAGCTCCTTTTCTGCATTCGGTCTCTAGTCTGTAGCAGTGCATGGGATTCTTCCGTCCTAAGTGCAGGACTCGGCACTTGTCCTTGTTGAACCTCATCAGATTTCTTTTGGCCCAATCCTCCAATTTGTCTAGGTCCCTCTGTATCCTATCCCTACCCTCCAGCGTATCTGGGATACGATACAGAGGGACCCTCTGTGATGACACTCCTCCCAGTTTAGTGTCATCTGTAAACTTGCTGAGGGTGAAGTCCACGCCATCCTCAAGATCATTAATGAAGATATTGAAGAAAACCAGCCCCAGAACCGACCCTTAGGGCATGCCGCTTGATACCGGCTGCCAACTAGACATGGAGCTATTGATCACTACCCATTGAGCCTGCCAATCTAACTAGCTTTCTATCCTCCTTATAGTCCATTCATCCAGCCCATACTTCTTTAACTTGCTAGCAAGAATACTGTGGAAGACCATATCAAAAACTTTGCTAAAGTCAAGGAATATCACATCCACTGCTTTCCCCTCATCCACAGAGCTAGTTATCTAGTCATAGAAGGCAATTAGATTAGTCAGGCATGACTTGACCTTGGTGAATCCATGCTGACTGTTCCTGATCACTTTCCTCTCCTCTAAGTGGTTCAGGACCTGCTCCATGATTTTTCCAGTGACTGAGGTGAGGCTGACTGGCCTGTAGTTTCCTGGATTCTCCTTCTTCCCTTTTTGGGCACTACATTAGCCTTTTTCCAGTCATCCAGTACCTCCCCGGATCGCCATGAGTTTTGAAAGATAATGGCCAATGGCTCTGCAATCACATCCGCCAACTCCTCTAGCACCCTCGGATGCAGCGCATCCGGCCCCATGGACTTGTGCTCGTCCAATTTTTCTAAATTGTCCTGAACCACTTCTTTCTCCACAGAGGGCTGGTCACCTCCTCCCCATACTGTGCTGCCCAGTGCAGTAGTCTGGGAGCTGACCTTGTTCATGAAGACAAAGGCAAAAAAAACATGGAGTACATTAGCTTTTTCCACATCCTCTGTCACTAGGTTGCCTCCCTCATTCAGTAAGGGGCCCACACTTTCCTTGACTTTCTTCTTGTTGCTAACATACCTGAAGAAACCCTTCTTGTTACTCTTAACATCCCTTGCTAGCTGCATCTCCAAGTGTGATTTGGCCTTCCTGATTTCACTCCTGCATGCCTGAGCAATATTTTTTATACTCCTCCCTGGTCATTTGTCCAAGCTTCCACTTCTTGTAAACTTCTTTTTTGTGTTTAAGATCAGCAAGGATTTCACTGTTAAGCCAAGCTGATCACCTGCCATATTTACTATTCTTTCTACACATCGGGATGGTTTGTTCCTGCAACCTCAATAAGGATTATTTAAAATACAGCCAGCTCTCCTGGACTCCTTTCCCCCTCATGTTATTCTCACAGGCGATCCTGCCCATTAGTTCCCTGAGGGAGTCAAAGTCTGCTTTTCTGAAGTCCAGGGTCCGTATTCTGCTGCTCTCCTTTCTTCCTTGTGTCAGGATCCTGAACTCCACCATCTCATGGTCACTGCCTCCCAGGTTCCCATCCATTTTTGCTTCCCCTACTAATTCTTCCCGGTTTGTAAGCAGCAGGTCAAGAAGAGCTCTGCCCCTAGTTGGTTCCTCCAGGACTTGCACCAGGAAATTGTCCCCTACACTTTCCAAAATCTTCCTAGATCGTCTGTGCACTGCTGTATTGCTCTCCCAGCAGATATCAGGGTGATTGAAGTCTCTCATGAGGACCAGGGCCTGTGATCTAGTAACTTCTGTTAGTTTCCAGAAGAAAGCCTCGTCCACCTCATCCCCCTGGTCTGGTGGTCTATAGCAGACTCCCACCACGACATCACCCTTGTTGCTCACACTTCTAAACTTAATCCAGAAACTCTCAGGTTTTTCTGCAGTTTCATACCAGAGCTCTGAGAAGTCACACTGCTCTTTTACATACAATGCAACTCCCCCACCTTTTCTGCCCTGCCTGTCCTTCCTGAACAGTTTATATCCATCCATGACAGTACTCCAGTCATGTGAGTTATCCCACCAAATCTCTGTTATTCCAATCCCATCATAGTTCCTTGACTGTGCCAGGACTTCAGGTTCTCCCTGCTTGTTTCCCAGGCTTCTTGCATTTGTGTATACGCACTTAAGATAACTCACTGATCATCCCGCTTTCTCTGGATGAGACAGGAGTCCTCCCCTCTTGCGCTCTCCTGCTCGTGCTTCCTCCCGGTATCCCATTTCCCCACTTACCTCGGGGCTTTGGGTTCCTTCCCCCAGTGAACCTAGTTTAAAGCACCCTCACTAGGTTAGCCAGTCTGCTTGTGAAGATGCTCTTCCCTCTCTTCCTTAGGTGGAGCCCATCTCTGCCTAGCACTCTTCCTTCTTGGAACACCATCCCATGGTCAAAGAATCCAAAGTCTTCTCTCTGACACCACCTGCGTAGCCATTTGTTTACATCCACAATTCGACGGTCTCTACCTGGGCCTTTTCCTTCTACAGGGAGGATGGATGAGAACACACTTGTGCCTCAAACTCCTTTATCCTTCTTCCCAGAGCCACGTAGTCTGCAGTGATCCGCTCAAGGTCATTCTTGGCAGTATCATTGGTGCCCACGTGGAGAAGCAGGAAGGGGTAGTGATCCGAGGGCTTGATGAGTCTCGGCAGTCTCTCCGTCACAATGCCCTCCACACCAATGGCACTAATTGGCTAACTTCCTGGTGGCCTTAGTAAGGATAAGATTTGGTAGACTTCGGTGAGTGAACGCACCTTTCACCCCTGCAGGAGGTGTCCCCAGAACAGAGTAATGAAATTGTGGGAAATCTTGTGCTACTCTTGCACTGATAATCATGTAGATGTTTTTGACACGATGAGCCAAACTCTCAGCCCTACCTTGCTCCTTTTGCATTGGTTGTATGATTCAAAGGGAAAAGAAAAGAGTCTTATATCCCCACTGACACTCCCCTGGAATGAGAGGATACCTAATGGGTAGAGACCTGGCTTTGCTAGCTCCTATGTCACCTTCCTTCCCCACTGCCAATCCTGGCAGGACAGATTGAGAATCTGGCCCAGTGCATTATAATCAAGTAAATTGCTTTTGAAAAAAAATTGCTACAAAATAATAACCAAAAAAAAAAAAATTACCGTTAACTGTAGGTGAAGGATTTAGTGCACTGTTTTAGAAAGTGGAGGCTTCTGTGAATTTGGTTTTTTTTTTTAACTATAGAAGATATATTTAGCAAATAAACCACTAAGGACAAACAAATGTTTTAAGTGAGGTTTCCTTCCAGAATTCCACCAAGAGCCATCATAGCAGTGACAATTATTTTGTGGTTATGCAAAACATCTGACTCTTATGTGGGAAGACAGAGGGCCATCTGATCGAAAAATGCATAAAGTCTTTGGCTCGTTTTCTTTGGTTTCACACACTGTTTATACAGAAAATGGGGGAGATGCAGTTTCCTGTGGTACATCTGTGTAAATTATGCTTGTTTGCATAGTGTAGCTTTAGGATTGAGACGATATATTCAAAGTCTAATGACTAATGTACCATTGACAATTCCATATATAACTATAATAGGTCAGTTGAGATGCAGTAAATATCCCCAACAGCGCCTCTTTTTTTATGAGGTGCCAGAATTTCTATCACAGACCTCTTGACATAATCCAGTGGACTGTTGCAGCACTCCTCTCCATGGTGATATGAATCCATTCTATGCTCTCTTTCTTCAGACGGTTCTCAGCTCCCCCATTAATGCAATGATATTATTTACCACATTAGTCTGAGGAATCTGAAGTCAAGCATAGACTCTAAATTTATTTTCTGCAGCTATGTTCTGATTAATTTCATTGATACTCCACAGTTATATGGGATGTACAGCATTACGATATCCTACACAGTAATTCTTATACCAAGATTGTCTCATGCACATATAAGGTCAGAATAAGCTTTATGGCAGTCATATATAAGATCAGAAGCTTTCTGATCTTTTTCTCACTGGAACACTTAATTTGTTTTTCATATTTAGCAGAGTCCATTACAAGATGAAGAATTACAGTAACGTAACGATCCTTGTTACCCATCAACCAAACACTATGTGAGTGAAGGCAGCACAGGCTTATGTCCACTTTTTTTTGTATTTAAGGAGACACCTCTGAGGAAGGGAAACTCACTTGGTCTAGGAATTTTAAGAATTCCACTACCCATTTGCTGCTGGCTCTTGGGCTGCAAGCGGGCCTGGCCATCAAGCCTCCTCTCTCCACCATACTCAGACATACATGCTCTTCCTTACATGCCCTGACTCCTTATAGTAGTATACTTAGTATTGGAACTGTGATTGAGTATCACATAGAACCCAAACTCCTATACATTTAACAAAGACATTAGATGAACTTAAATGTATTTTAACATATTCCTTTACAAGACCACCCTTCACATCTGCTCTTGTTAAAATATGAGCCCAGCAATCAGGATAACAAGGGTATATTCCCAGCTTTAGTAAGTAGCTTCACCTCTCTGTGTTTCTCCTTAGTTAACAAGGAACTAATGCCCATCCTCATGGAGATTTTGTAAATCTTCATTCATCAATGTGGCTAAGGAATTTTGATATCCATGAAGGGAAAATCTTGTAGCTTGACAGGAAATTATAAAAACATTTTCCTTGCATATTGGCTCACATAAGAAATTCCCTGTCAATGTCAACACAATTAGAGAAAATATCACATAAGTTCCTCAAAAGGAAAGTCGATCTTTTTCATGTGTTTGCTTCTTCAACAGAATTTTACATTTTGTCATGGTTTCTCTGGGCTAAGATAACACTGTCACTCTCCACAATAGTTTGCAAAAGTGTCAAAAAATGAAGCAAAACTTGGAGGGAGCATGACTACTTTCATATTATAAATTATTTGTAAAATGGATGTAAAATGTCTTTCATAATGATATATATTATAGTGTCTTAACAGTCTAAATTGTATTGTACAATACTTTGTCTGCATGGAATTGCACTAACTGAACCTGCTGTGCCTTTGTAGAGCCCTATTCAGCTCTCCTTTTTTTACTCCCTCCTTGGGCAAAATCCTTTCTGAAGCCAGTGTGATATATTCCTCAGTAAGGAGTGCTGAATAAGGACCCTTAAATGATAAACTCCTTGGAAGAGAAATCTGCTATTTGTCTTGCACACTTTACCTATTATACAATACAATTTATACTGAGGATGTTAATATAATAAAGTAATAATAATAACTAATAATAAATTAAGCATCTATATCAAGCAAACAATGACAGAACTCAAGAAAAAATGTCACTTATTTCCAGTGTTACATAGCAAAAGGAGGATTCCAATATATCATTATTACTGTTTTTCTGTATTATGGTTATTGGCTTCTTAGAGGTACTGGACTTGTATACTAGAAAGTGAAAAAATAATATATTTTTTCAGAAAAGAATTATAAGCTTGCCAGATTTATTAATGTTTGGCACATTTCCAGCATAAGGCTCTATCTAAGCCTGAGGCCTAAATTTTGTATCCGTAGATCACATATAACTGTTTCTCTTTGAAGGATAATCTAGGTTTTTCAAACTGTTAAGATCCACATAGTCTTTGTTTGTTCAAATATTCAAGTATTGTTGGGTTTCCAGTATTGTACTTCTTAGCTTTGATAAACTATCTATGCCAAAAAAACAAAAAAACAACTAGCCAATTTTACATTAGAAAAAGAAGACTTTAAACAATTTGACTAAATGCCTTTACAGCTTTGGTTTTAATTAGACGTTTTGCTTTTTCAGCTTACTCAAAAGAGTTAGATAGCTTCAAACCATGTCAGTCTATAAAACAGCAGGTATCAGCTTTAAATGCCTCTGAAAATATTAAATGTATTCAATTAATAGAATCCCTGGGAGAATGATACTTTTAATGTTCATTTGTCTTATGCAAGGTTTGCAACATGTTTTCTTTCTTCTATATTGTGCTTTTGGAGATTTTGTGACCCAATAATGTCTGAGATTTTCTAATGTCACAGTACATTCAATTAGTGCATTCTTCCTAATATAATTCATCACAACAAACTGGGTTGCGCCACAGGTGTCATTTGAAAAGGAAAATCCGCTCTCTTCAGGATCAAACCAAAATAGTCTGTTCACCAAATAATAAGTGGTTATCTGAGCAATCATAGTTGGCAAAGTCATTACCTATTTCTTTTGAAACAGAGTATTCTGGGGCTAATTTTCAGTGAAAAACCATCTATCCTTTTTCATTAGCATATTAGAAATCCGCATGGCATCCATCCTTTTTCATTAGCATATTAGAAATCCGCATGGCATACCTAGAGCAGCATTGCTATGGCAAAGGTGATACAGAAACAAAATGACATTCAAGTCACTGTCCAACACAACACCTGGGAAATATACCGATCTCATAGAATTGGAAGGGACCCTAAGAAGTCATTGAGTCCAGCCCCCTGTCTTCACTAGCAGGACCAAGTAATGATTTTTGCCCAAGACCCCTAAGTGGCCCCCATAAGGCTTGAACTCCCTACCCAGGGTTTAGCAGGCCAATGCTCAAACCACTGAGCTATCCCTCCCCTTCAAGGTGAAGATCCCCTTGAGAAAACTCTCAGTGTTCTGACGGACCATTTTCCCTGAAAAAGAATGTGGCATATGAAACTTTATTTCTTCATGAAAACAGAACAACAGTGAGGTGAGACATTGACCAATTTCTATTCCAGATTAGAGATGCTAACATTCATTCTTAATTTCCTGACTTGGAGCATAAAACCAAAATGCAAATTGTTCGGCATTGTTCACTGACCAAGCTCCAAGAAGAACTCTTAGTGAGCCAGAGACTATGGTGGACAGACATTTAAACTTTCGTTGTTTCATGGAAGTGGCCAAGTGACATGCCTTAGCAAAGGAAAATCAAGCACAATTTGGATATATGCTAAAGGTACTCCCATCTGAAGTCTGAGCAGGTTAAGTCTTACAAAGTATGAGTCTCTGAACTCTTGTAGAAAGTGTAATCAGTTTTATCTCCCCGTGTAGCCTTCTAAGCTTGCAAAGCATTTCTTAAAAGAGTGCCATATATAATGAAAGGGAAAAATATCAGGGCACAATGTCTGTCCCAGATAATAGAATTCAAATTCAACATGGGAGAGGGGAGAAATCTATCTGCAATAGACAGGAATGATGCACAGACAAGATGCAAGAACCCCAGATTGATTAAGCAATGACTACAGGAAATAATGTTACAAATTCAGAGGAAGCTAATCATATCTGCCTTGGAAGATATCTCATGGCTTGTCAAAACTGCAGTACTCCAAAAAAGCAGAACTGGAAGAGAGAGAAACTCTCTCAAATTATCCCATCAGCACTACATGGAATGTGTGGTGTGATAGCAGAATGCAAAACTAGTTATGCTGTGAAGGAGAAATTGGAAGACAATGTGAAGAAACTGGAAGAAACTGCAACAAAGAAGAATCAAGACTTTAAGCAGTTGCAGACTGAAAAAGAATCGTTTGAAAAAGAACTCGAAGGCAAGAAAAAAACTGATGGATTTACAAAAGAGAAGAATAAAAAAAGCGTTTAAAACATGCAGCGACTCAGACTGCAAGTGATGATCTAGTGGCAAACAGACAAAGAACAAAATAAAACAGCTTTGGAAGAACTCTGAATGTGCAGTGGCATTACAACAGAAAAAAGGCAGAACTAGGAAGACAAATCGATCTTGCCTTCCATTCAGGGTCATGCAGAGACACCTGAAAAGGCAACAAGCAAGTTCTTTATGGAAGAAAAAGTTTAATGAAACCACCAAAAATCCAGGAAGACTGTTATCATGTGACAATGGTAAAGAATCACAGAAAATGTCACATTCTCCTAATACTGAAAGAGAAACTGTATTAAAATAAGGGAAATTCTATTATTCCAAAAGCTACTCGGTCTCTCTCTGCTTCACTATAGAATTTCTTCTTAGAACATTCCCAACCTCTGCTTGGCTCCCTTTTAAAGAAAGGGTGCATATACTCTCACATTTCCCCCCCTTTTTCCTGTTGAAAATATGATGTTGGCAGACCAGGTGCCAGTTCTTGCCAAAGCTTTAGGCCCCAGCTGAGTACTGACAAATTCATTGCTGGAAACCTGTCTATTTCACCTCTGTGTTAGTATGACTGTGATGGGGTGAGTTTGCCCCGCACTGATACAGCAGGGGTTAACTCCACCCTTTAGGCTGAGGAGGCCATGCCCCCGTGGCCCTGCTGGGCATGCTCTGGCTGCAGACCAGGTATAAAAGGGAGCAGCCCAGCTCATTCAGTGCTGACTGCTGTGGAGGGAGGATGTATGCTGCTAGCTCTAGCTCTAGCTCTAGCTCTAGCCCAGGAACTGCTGAGGCCCCAGGCAGCAGAAGCCAGAGGTGTTGAGACCCAGGTGGACACCCAAGCATCTGTGGACACCCAAGGATTGTTGGAACTGCTGACAGCTGCATAGGCCAAGAAGCCCAGAGACCCTGGAGATGCCTGGACCACTTCACCAGAGACCGTGTAGGAAGTAGCCCAGGGGGACTAGTCATTGTGCTGGGTGGTGTCAGTGTGTTTCAGTTGGATCCCCACTGACTCGGTGGTGAGCACACTTGCCACTGTCAGAGTCCTGGTCAGGGACCTGGTGGAGCATGGAGGCCCCAGGTCCCCCTACCCTGGCCACCCCCCACCCCTGGTGGTGGCCCATAACCTGACTGGCCACTAGGCCCACTGCCCTGCTGAAGAGGGCAGTCACATTGACTCTGTCCAGTGGGGGACACAGCCGTCAGGGAGAGGGCAGCCATATTGACTTTTGCCCTTAGGCCACAGTACCCTGAGACAAAGGGTGGTCACACAGACTTAGCTCTGGGAATACTCTCACCCCACCCCAAAAGAGGATGCAGTGTGCTTGCCCTGCAACAATGATTAAGATGGGTATTGGACTTATAACAATGTGTTTAGTGTTTAGACTTTCTGAAATTTTTGTGAGTTGCTAAATGCATTTATGTCACTTATCTTTATCACATGCTATAAGGTAATATTTAAGTTTGTTTTACAACTGTAAAAATGTTTGCTCTGAAACTGTGAACTTGGTCATGAGTGATCATCTCCTGCCCATCAAGAAGGCCTATCAAAACTAAATGGGTCATTGTGGGACATCACAATACAAAGATTTTGTTAATTGCCCCTAACATCCACGAAGATGCTATGTGCAAAAAAGCTTGTCCCATCAGCTTGATTTCTGGAAGGAGGAAATAAAAATAACTAACAAGAATATATTTTGTCTTTTTCTGTTTGGACTTTCACAAGGCCAGAGCTATGAAACAGAAGCAGAGATTCCCAGGGTCAACCTGAGTTTGCCCTAAAAGGCATTCAGAGCTGACAGATTACTACAGCTCTGTCACCATTTGAAACTATACACTATAACTCATTTGTGTATATATGTTTGCCTGCTTTAATCTTGTAATAATGCTCCCATTTATTTTCTTAGTTAATAAAGCCTTAGATAGTTTACTATATGATTGGCTACAAGCGTTGTCTTTGGTGTGAGTTCTAAGGTACAAATACACCTGGGGTAAGTGACTGGTCTCTTAAACTGGAAGCATCCTGAATATTTTGTGATCTTTGGTGTATAGCAACCAACTATTACTAAGTCCACTTGGGTTGAAAGTTAGACTGGAATGCCTAAGGGGACTGTCAGTGACTCCATGGCAAGACTGTTGTAGTGCTTTAGGAATTCACACTTGTTACTGTATTGGTGAAATCCAATTATAGAGCATAAAACCAGTTTGGGGCCTCTGACCTTCTTCATGAGTCTGCCCTGAGGTTGGCACTCATGGTCGTGAGCCACTCCATACGGTGTGACTGACAGTCCTTAACAGTGATTAATATTTGATTCATCTGGAGCCATATGTTGTCAATGATTTCACCATTTGTCCAGCTCCAATCAATTTCTGGCTTTGAAGAATCACTTGGATTATCAAATCCCAAAGAATTAGACTCAGTGAGCCTGATTCTGATTTATTCTAATGTTTCTTTATACTGCCAAAGCGGTGTTATGGAGGGCTATTCCACATGAACAGTTAGGTTGCAGCAAGCTCTGGGTAAATGTACCCTGAACTAGCCTGCCTTGGACTAACTGTCCATGTGAAACCTGCTGACATGCATTAACAGTTGATAAATGCACTTTGGTTAGTCCCATTTCAAAGAGGACTAGATCAAAGTACATTAACAAACTGTTAATGTGGGTCGGCAGGGTCCACGTGAACAAATAGTCCACCGCAGGCTAGTAGTGCACAATGTATTCACACCCCAGCTTGCAGCAAACTAAACTTAAGAGTAAATGAGAATCAGGACCAATAGGTTTAGGACTCTTCTGAGATGGATGAAGGTTGTGGTGTGGGAGTATCATTGCTACTGGATTAGCATACAGCAGTTTTTTCATACATTTGACAGAGTCATAAAACTAGCCTGGTGAATGAAGGCCCTGGTTCAATGTGACTACCTATAAGCATGTGAGTAGCCCCAAATGAGGAAGTGAAAAGATGAAAGATGTTAAATTTAAAATAATGGTAAAGCAACTGGAATGGAATATATCTATATATAATCTATGATATCTATATATCATACACTAGTATTTTTATTTAACAAACAATTTATCCTTGAAATTTAGATTCACAAACAGTTTTGGAAACAATGGTATCTTGCTAGCCAGCTCAGTTGCTCAGTTTTATTCAACACCTCTGTCTGGTTTTTGGGGGAATGGGAATGAAGAAGGAAAACATTAAAAAAAGGGTAATTAAGTAAATATTGCATCTTAACTACAGAGAATTTAAATGATTACTTATCTGCTCCACACAAACAATAATGATATTAACACCACGAGCAAAATTAGAAAGAGACTCCCAGATCACACATAAGGAAAGGAAAAGCACATTTGTAGACAAAATATGATCTGACTTGTAATTGAACTGTTGCAGTCCCTTTGTAGTTTTCACTCCGGACCTACCATACACACAGCTACTATCTGTAGGATACGTTATAACCTAAATACTTCATCAGTATTTGCATGTATTGGCTGTGAAGCATTTTGTGTGTGTGAAAAAGTCTATAAGCTGTCTTGTACAGTGCAGCAGTCACGTTTACCTTACAAGGAACGTGAGCAAGACATCGTCTGACTGTTTAGACTTAGGGGGACAATCAGACACAGGGAGGACTCAATACCATGAAATATTCAAAGTGTCTCAGATGGAATTTGTGTTTAGCAACACAAAACAATGTACAAAACATTACCAGCTGAAAGCTGCTGGGTTTTTTTCTGTGTTCTTTGAAATGTCCCTGCAGGGGAAAAAGTGAAGATTTCTAGTAGAATCTCAGAATGCCTATCTGTCTTCTATCTCTCCAGGGACTTGACTTTTCAACACTCTCTCCATTCTAGTTGTATTTTTTACTGCTATTTATTTCAGTTGTATTGGATACTAGATATTGGTCCAGGGAGAAAGACCTCATCATGCTTCCAGCAGCTTGATCAGCTGCAATGGCTCCCAATGCAGTTGGTGAGAATTATCCAAAATGCACATTTTTCCTTCGTATTGGGTCTTTTAGGCCTCACGCTTGATGTTAAAGTTTCTGAAGCTATCCCCTGCCCTTGTGTGTGTCACAGAGATTGGGTTGAGGGAACACAGCTGGCCCAGATGTGGCTGAGTTGGTCCTGATTAGGTGGTCTTTAGTTTATTGGCATAGAAGAAAACAGCATGACTTTGCTGGTTCTGGTTGGACTTGATCTTAGCTCCTCTAGGTGTCCCACGCAAGGATTTTATATCCTATACTTTAATCTTGAAGGGATTATTAATTAATTAATTATTGGTGTACTGGCAATCTAAAAATGCCAAGGATTTTTTCTTTGAGGTAGGTTAGCTTTTCTCTTCATTGCTCTTTCTGAATCCTAGGCTTCCAATAGGCTCCAGCATTAGTTAGTGCAAAGGGAATTACATAGACAAATCTCCTATGTATTATGATGGGAACATAGCATTTAATGAGGACTGTGAAACCAAAAATGGTTATTTTTCTGTAATTAAATGAAAACTTTCAGATGGGAAGAAGGTTTCTTGTTTGTTGTTTGTTTGTTTTTGTAATAGAAAACCAACTTTTGAAAAATCTTCAAATCCATTGAGTTACTGCTCATGTTTGAAACAATTTGGTCACCACAGTCAAAACAACCTGTAGTTGAAATGACTGATCTGCAAAAAACCAACTCTTGAATTCTGGACTCTGCAGGGGCCTGAAGCCTACTTCAAACAATCCTGAACTGAAATGAATACATACGTAAAAATATGAAAAATTAATTCTGAAATGGGGGGCAGGTTGTTTTAAAAAAGATGCTTTTAAAAAATACAAACTAAAAAGAAGAATGTATCTGGTGCCTTGCATTACAAACAGCAGTTGTCAGGTATAAACTTCTTCTAGGCCTTCAGCCACAGAACACATGCAAGATGTTGCCAAAGCTCTCTGTGTATTGTTGTCACCCATGGAAAAAATAAAACCATGCTGTACAAAATAAGTCTAAAATAGTGCAATGGAGATTAATGTGAGCTCTTTGTATCAAGCTCCTAATGCACTTCATATCTGTCTTTGTCATAACTCTTTATCTGCTGAAGTGTATTAGGTTTATACATCAAATATCACAACTTCTGTTTCTATTTCTGGTTTTAAATGGCTGTGGTTTTGTATGTGTATATGTGTATGTATTTGTATACTTATTTATTTATATGTATTTTCACAAGATACTGACCCAAATTATGCTAAACTCGCTAACTTATCAACTGCAGTGAAGATTGGCATTCAGGCACTATGTGGCTTTCATCCTGGCAATGATCTTTCAGGCATGACTTTTGCACTTTGACAAATTCATGAGAAATGTCGTAAGCAGATATAAGACCAATATGTAGATTTTGTTGATCTTACTATGTGTTGTATCCACCAAGCAAAGTATTAACAACGTCAACAGAACTTTATTTACAGTGGAAGTCTCTTCTCCAAGCTGTAGCTGCACACTCTGTAACTCTCCCAGCTTCCTCAACTCCTCCCCCCTCCTTTCTGTTTCCTGTCCTTTCAGACTCCCAACAGCCAGTGCTCCCAGTTCTAATAATCACATGCAGCATCTAAACACCACATTCCCTCCTCTCTTAAGAAACTTTCCAAATTAAAATAAACATTGTTGTTCTAAACACTATACTCTTGGCAGGAATATTACACTGAAAACACTGTACATAACATAGTCTTTAGTCCAGGCAGGTGGTCATCTGAGTCTGACAGGCCATCTCTCAAGCCCCGGTTCCAGTGCAATGTCTTGTTGTGTTGGTTCTACAGTGAAGTCTTCCAATGCAGACTGGGTGTTGGCATAATCTCCTCTTGGTGCATAGGCAGATGCACGATAAGAAGCATTCCATACCCGCCCATCAGAAAGTTGATGGGTGACACTTGCATCTGAAGAAGTGAGGTTCTTACCCATGAAAGCTTATGCTCCCAATACTTCTGTTAGTCTTAAAGGTGCCACAGGACCCTCTGTTGCTTTTTACAGATTCAGACTAACATGGCTACCCCTCTGATACTTGATAGGTGTAAGGTCCCTTCTTCTCTATGATTTTAAGAGAAGCTGTGAATTTATGGTCCCCTTTGTGTAAGATTCCAGGTTTTCGTATTCTAACAAAGGAACCACACTCAAACTTTGGTTCCTTAGCACCCCGGCGTTTGTCTGTGAAAGCCTTAGACTTTGCTTGGTTCTGTTCAACTGTCTTTCTCACATCATCCTTGTGTGGGGCATCAGGTCGTGCCTTTAACAATCCAGCAATGTTCAGTTTAGTAGTCATCTGTTTCCCATGAAGTAACTCTACGGGTGATCTTTGCATTGTGACATGTCGTGTAGCCCGGTATGCTTGCAAGAAATCAGTAGTGAAGGGTATCCACAATCGCCCTTCTAGTTTAGTTGTTTGCAAACTCTCTTTCAAACTTCCATTAAACCGTTCGATTTCTCCATTGGCTTGAGGGTAATATAGGGAGGACCTCCTGTGTAAAATGTTCCTAGAAAAGTTTCAAACTCCAGGGAAGTAAATTGACTACCATTATCTTAAACCAGTTCTTTGGGGTTACCTTCCCGGCTAAAAACTGAAGAGAGGAACTTAATTACTGTAGCAGAAGAAATTTGCAATGTAAATGCCACCTCAGGCCATTTGCTGAAATGGTCTATTAAAGTGATAGCATAACGACAGTCAAGTGGAGCAGTATCAAAGGGCCCTACAATGTCAATCGCCACTTTTTCCCATGCAGATTCAGGAAGAGGAACAGGCTGTAATGGAAGGGTACATGTCACTGCTATCTTATCATGCATTTGGCAAGTGACACAGGATTTTGAGTGCTTCAGTTTGAGAGTCCATCCCTGGCCACCACCAATACAGATCCCATAGTCATTGTTTGGTTCTGACAATTCCTTGATGAGTATCGTGTGCCAGGTGTATGAGTTTTGACTGTAATTCTTCTGACACAAGTAGCCGGTGTGTACCTCGTAGCACACAGCCATCGAACAAAGAAAGTTCATCCCGCACTCTAAAATAAGGCAGCAAAACTGGGTCAAGGTTTTTAGGGTTACTGGGCTTTGTCAGAAATTCTCATAATTTTTGTTGAATTGGACATGCTGAACAAGCAGTTTGAAATTGTTCTCTTGTAACAGCAGTAAGAGTGCTTGTAATAAGCGCAACTACTACATCCTCATCCTCCGGTGGACCATCTGGTGAAGGCAAAGGCAGGCGAGAAAGGCAATCAGCTACCACATTTTTGTTTCCAGGCTTATATTCCAGTTCATAATTGAAAGAAAGTAGTCTTGCAGACCATCTAGCAATACGATATCCTGCTCTTCCCAGTCCTTTTGTGATGAGCAACGTTGTCAAAGGGCTTTGGTCTGTGCACAACTTGAACATGTGGCCCCACAGGTAAGTTCTCCATTTTTCTGTAGCCCAGACACAAGCAAGTGCTTCTTTTTCAACTGTAGAATATTTTCTCTCAGCATTACTTAGTGTCCTTGAAGCAAATGCAACAGTCCTCTCTGGGTTGTCCTCATGAAGTTGTATGAGGACAGCCCCAAGTCCATAATCAGAAGCATCAGTAGTTACAATTGTGGGCAGTGCGGGACTGAATAATGCAAGTACTGGACTATGTACAATCAAGTCTTTCACCCTTTCAAAACTAACTTGTGAATCCGTTGTCCACACTAAGGTTGAACTTTTCTGTAGTAATTCTCCTAACAGTTCAGTGACAGAAGCATAATTGGGAATTAATTTTGCATACCAGGAGGTAAGACCCAAGAAGGAATGTAAGGTTTGCAAATCTGTTGGAGGAGGAGCATTTGAAATTGCCAGGATATGATCTGGATCAGGTTTTAGTCCAGCCTGTGAAATTGTATGCCCCAGAAAGGAGAGTTCAGTTTGTCTAAATTTGCATTTGGACCTATTGAGCTTGAGGCTTGCTTTGCTGATGCAGTTTAGTACAGACTGCAGGTTATTGTCATGCTCCTCAGTAGTATTTCCAAACACAATAATATCATCCAAATAGCACTGAACTCCATGATGATTCTTCAGAATTAATGATATCATTTTTGAAAGGCACTTGGGACTGATGCGAGACCGTATGGAACACGTTTAAAATGAAATAGTCCCTCATGTGTAATAAATGCTGTGAGATCTCTGCTATCTTCATGCAACATAACCTGGTGGTATGCGCTCTGCAAATCAAGAGTAGAAAACATCTTTGCTCCATGGAGTTCTGCAAATACTTCCTCTATGTGAGGAAGAGGATGGCTGTCAATCACAATAGCTTTATTTGGCTCCCTTAAGTCCACACAAAGGCGAATGTCTCCACCCTTCTTCTGCGTCACTACTATAGGTGAAACCCATGCTGAGGAGTTAATCTCTTCAATAATGTCCTTTTGAACACGTTTTCTAAGTTCCTCTGAAACAGTTTCCCTGACTGAAAATGGTAAGCGCTGTAATTTCTGTTGTACGGGCAACACATTATTCCGCATTTTAACTTTATACAGAAACCCATAAGCACAGCCGAGTTTCTCCTCAACCTGGAGTTGGGTCCCAGCTGAAACTGGTGTGTGTACCGCAAGAGTGCTTTGCTGAGGAAGATCAATTCGTCCATTAACTACCCTGAGATTTAAAGCAGCTAATAAATTTCTGCCAAGGATAGGAGTGCCTTTGTGAACAATGTAGAATTCCGCAGTTACACAGCAATCACCAAAAGTAACTATTGCTGGCAAGCAGCCATGTACTGGAATATGGTTTTTCAAATAGCATACCAAGGGAAGTTTGGGTTCAGTAAGAGGCACATCTTTAAAGTAATGCAAATAGATGGAATCAGGTAGTATAGATACGGCTGAGCCAGTGTCCAACATTAGCTGAATAGAGTGTGATTTACCTGAGGGTATGGCAGAAACATTTACAGTGCACTTTATCTGTTCAGGAATATGTGCAGTAGTGATTTTGTCTACACTCAGCACAGTAACATCTGGTATTGTAACTGCATGCACCTGTTGATTGAACTAGCTACTGCGACATACTTTAGCAAAATGCCCAATCTTTTTGCAATGATTGCACTGAGCTACTTTTGCTGGACATCCTGTGTAGCTTGCAAGATGTTGTGGGGATCCACAGCGAAAGCATACTTTTACTGTATTTTGCATTTGTTGATTCAGTGGCTTTTCATTAGTTTTCCTTTTGCAATTGTTTGTCTGCGGTGATAGTGAACTTTTCTGCAAAGGAGTCACAGCCTGGACTGGGCCTCCTGTATCCTGGCTCATTATTTTGGCTTCAGCTGTAGCTGACTCAATCTGAGTAGCAATGGTTATTGCTTTTTCTAGTGTAAGTTGTGGTTCTAGAAGTAAGCGTTCTCTTACATGAAGCATTGTTGTTTTCTCAATGAGCTGGTCTCTAATCATCTCATCTGCCATATTCCCAAAGTCACAAGTTACAATCAGACTCCTCAGGGAAGCCATATACTGCATTATAGTCTCCCCTGGTTTCTGCTCACGCTGGCGAAATCTGTAGCGATTAGCTACTACATTCACTTTTGGCACAAAAAAGTTCTTTAATGCAGTGAGTGCAGTCTCATATTTATCATCTGCAAGGGGAAAAGTGTAAAATATATGCTGCCCTTCTGCTCCAAGGCAGTGGATTAGCAGAGCACTCTTTCTTACTTCAGAAATCTCTGTAGCACTGATTGCAAGCAGATAAGTCTCAAACATACGGATCCAGGCAGTAAAAGCAATTGGAGGCTCACCTGGGCTTTGCAGAAAGGGTGTAGGTGGGTTCAGAGGCAGAAGATCCATCTTCGTCGCCAAAATGTTGTATCCACCAAGCAAAGTATTAACAACTTCAACAGAACTTTATTTACAGTGGAAGTCTCTTCTCCAAGCTGTAGCTGCACACTCTGTAACTCTTCCAGCCTCCTCAACTCTTCCCCACTCCTTCCTGTTTCCTGTCCTTTCAGACTCCCAACAGCCAGTGCTCCCAGTTCTAATAATCACATGCAGCATCTAAACACTACACTATGGCCTTTGACTCTATAAATCAAGATGGTCTGTGGACAGTCCTCCACAAGTTCGGCTGCCTCAATAAGTTTGTCAACATTATTAAATCTTTTCATGTAGGAATACAGGTTCGTGTCATTGACCAAGGCTGTTTCTCAGCTCCCTTTGTTGTCACCCATGGAATAAAACAAGGCTGTGTTCTCTCTCTGACATTATTTAGCATCATGTTTACAGCTGTGCTAATAGATGCATTCAGCGATATTGATTGTGGCATTTACATGCTGTAGCATATGGATGGAGGTGTCTTGTATCTACATTGCCTGTGTGCAGAGACAAAAGATATGAAGACAATTATTTGCAAATTACTGTTTGCTGATGATTGTGCTTTATTGGCCCACTCTCAGGGACATTCAGTTGCTCACTAACTGCTTTGCACATGCAGCAGAACGTTTTAGCTTTATGATCAGCCTAAAGAAGACAGAGATCGTGGTCCAACCTCAACCATTGTGTCCATCAACAGTGTACCACTCAAGGTCATTGACAAATTTTGGTACCTAGGTAGTGTCATTTTATGAGATGCATTGATTGATGATGACATTATGAAATGCATTGGTGCAGCCAATGATGCCTCTGGAAAACTTCAGTGTAGTCTCTGGAATGAACACAGTGTCAGACTGCAAACAAGAATTGATGTTTACTGCACCCTCATCATCACCACAGTCCTCTGCATCTACAGTATGCATCTACAGCATCTACTTATCAATGCCACATAAAACGCTTGGACCAGTTCCACCTATGATGTCTACGATGGGTTTTGTTCCTAACACCAAGGTCCCTGAGTGCTGTAACATCACAGGCATTGAAGCCTTTATAGTGAGAGCACAGCTGAGATTCTGCAGCCATGTGGCCCGTATGTCTGACAGTAAAATCCTTAAGGCCGTCTTTTACACAGAAATGCAGACTGGAACTCATTTTAGGGGCAGACCAAGAAAACATTACAAAGACACACCAAGGCCAACCTCCAGTCTTACAATGTTGACCTCAGCACCTGGAGCTCTTAGCCCATGACAAGATCTGATGGCGGCAGCTCTGCCACCTCGGACTGAAAGATTTTCAGAGTTTGTGGATTGCTGCAATCAAAGAGAGACGTGTGAGGAGTAAAAGTAAAAGCAGCGCACATCCATCTACAATTGTTTTTACGTCTGGCACTTGTGGATGGGTCTGCAGGGCTGAAATTGGTCTTTGGTCTCATTTCAGGACCTGCAATAAGTGACTGTAGCTCATCCGTCGAACTCGACGGGAGACTCCATCATTTTCACAAGTTATTAATGACCGTATAGCTCACAATTGGCATAACCTATAGTGATCATGAAAGGTCATTAATTAGAAACAGAACTAGGTAATATTTTCAGACAGCCCATTAAATGTTTCTCCAAATCCATTGTACATTACTCACATAAGTAGACCCAGTGACTACAGTGAGACTACTCGCAAGAGAGAGGCAAACAGGATTTGACCATGGTGTTTAGATGGATGCACCTCTCTCTGTCTTCCAGAAATATTGATTTCAGTTGTCTTGTTTGGTTTTGGAATTTGGCTGTCAGCTCAGTTCCACTTGCCATCAGGACAGTTATACACCTTTAAAGTAAAAAAATCAACCCTTACTGGAGCACTAGTTGGCTCTGATTTAGCCCTCTTGTGGAATTTTATGTGCCCCAACTGTAACAGAAGCACCTCTCAATGCAATAGTTTTAGTAGGATGCAGAGAATAAAATATACTACTATTCATAATGGGCCATATGGGGTCTTTAAAGCACAGTCAGAGGAAAGTACAGCTATCTGCACACTGCCACTCTGCACTAGGTGTCCTGGATTGCGGGAAAAGCACAGCTGAAGCCACCCATTTGCATTGGGTACATCCACTGGCCTGCACATTGGGCAGGGGGTGGGGAGCCCAAGGCACCCTGCTCACCCATTTTGGAGAGGCTAACCTGGAGCAACCCTTTCTTGGGGGGAGAGGAAAGACTGCATTTGTGCCTAACCCCTATGTGGAGCCATAAGGGAGGGGGAAGGCTCGTTATCCCTCTTTCCTCTTCCTTTTGGATGGTTACTGCTACTGCTACAGCAGGTGCTTCTCTTGCTTTGATCCCATGAAGTTGTGGTGTGTGGCCAGCAGGGGGCCAGAGAGCTGAGCCTAGCAGGAACAACAGCTGTTGAGGGAGTTGCAAGCCAGCTCAGCAGGATTCCAGGACTCTCTCCAGCTCTGGGCAAGGAAGCTGCTGCAGGCCTGCAGCAAGACCTGTCCTTCCTGCATCATCTGCTCAGGCAGCGCAGAAGGGGCAGGTCAGTGGGGAGCAGGGGAAGGGGGCTTATTAGTCTGCTGTCCTTTGTGTGGAAAAGGTGAGTTTGGGGTTCTGTGGTTAAAGTGCACATTGCTTGTATAGGCTAACAACACTTGAATGCCTACTGTAAAGATTGCTTATCAGAGGCTGATTGTTAGTGCAGCAAACATTCGTTTTCATAAGTCTTAAAATATTTTAAAATTAAGGAAACTGCATCTTCTATTTCAAATTTCTTTGCCCTTTCCACCCTTCAGGTTAGTTTCTCTTTGTCCTCCATCATTTTTTCCCCATGTGTTTGCATGACTGGTAATAAGACCTATCAAGTTATGCATGTGCTTAGCTCCAGGAAAAATTGACATGTCTGGAGTTGCTATGGGTATGGGAACACAATTTTTCTTTGGGGAGATAAGGTTAGTTGTCTTGGAGCAAGCTTTTTTTTTCTAAAAAAAAAAAACCTCCAACAAACCTCACCTCTGGGGCAATTTAGTTCCTTGATTTAATCTATGTATTTCTAATTCATCTAGCACTGTGGGACCTGGGTGCAGTGTACAAAGTAATGAAAACATACATGATCCACAAAAGACATCTAGGCTCTGCTCCTGCAAGCAGCTCAATGCAGGGAAGCCCTCCATTGCAGTCAACAGGGTATGTGTGAGCATAAGGAGCCACCTGCATGAATGCAGTTACAGGAATGTATGTATGGTATATGCCTTGGAGGCTTTGTCTGGTGCCTTCTTATTAATTAAAAAACAAACATCAGAATACTTTTTAAAGATTCTTTGCTGATTTGACCTTTGAATCATCATAAATACTGTAGCTTCGCCACCTACCTTGTGTGCTAAAAATGCAAGTAAATATCTGTCTGAAACCATAAAGAGTAATTTACAATAAAGATGAATTTTGGAAATGGGGTATATATTTTTAAATCCTTGTACTTGGGGCTACTCCAGGGAAATAGCCATCAGTGTCCCTGTCAAGTACATATATACACACAAAGACCTGTGGAGTTTCTCTGAGTTCAGACAGGCTAGCTCACAAATCTGTGCAAAGCTCTGGTGAATAATTTATACCAGGCTTAGGGTGACAAGTTAAACACGCCCATTTTGTCTAAAATGCTATGAAGGCATCAAGATGGAGCCAAGTTGCAGGGTGAGTGGAGCTCTGCTGATAGGAATGTGAGCATAGCGAGAAGAGGGGATGCTGCTGTAAAGAAAATGAAATGTAATGAGATACTCTTTCATGCATAATTCATGGATGAAAACATGACTGCATAAAAAGCCACAGATTTTAACAAGGCAAGGCTGCAATCATACACATTATCTTCCCAGAGGAACTTTATATAATATTGGTCAAAAAGAGATGATTCTGAATACCAGTACAAAATAAAGCTGACGTGTTTTCAAATGCAGTAGAATTTACATTAATATATAATGGGCTTAAAGAAAAGAATTTATATTTACACCTTCAAATGCTGCTTAGCAAAAATGTACTTTAAAACATTTGCTTGCATCTCTTAACATAAAAAAATAGAAGAGGAAAATACTTCATATTGATAAAATAAAATCTGTATTTTGTTGAGGGTGCTGTTAGGTTAAACTGTGCTTTGCAATCTTTTACAGGCATTTTCAGAAGCAAAACTTTTGATAGAATGGCTGGGGACAGCCTTTTAAAAAAAGATAAAATGTTAGCTATTGTCACCATAAAATTTAATTTAGTTGCATTTGGAAAAGTAAATACTGTAATTCAACAGTCAAGCAGTTTAGTGGCTAGAACATGACGGTTTGAAATAGTGTTTAACGCTTGGGGTATTTAGTTGAAGGGATTAAAAATGGAATGTTGATTAAAGCTTGGGACAACTTAAATATATCACCACAAAATCCTAATGATAGTCTTAGCTAGAAGGAACAGGGATGGCTCATTTGACTGTTCACATAGTAGGGACATATAGTATATAGAAAAGGCAACAGAACAGGTCATAGAGAGCCTCAAAAACACACAAGCTGAAGGAACCTATTAAGTTATTTGTTTAGTTTATACTGCACAATCTCAATATTTGTAAGGAAAGCAAAATAGCCATATTGCATCCAGTTACAGGGTTATAGCCCTGACAGTTGGCTGAAAAATGCATTAAGGGTTCAAAATGATTGATGTTTCAAAGTGTTCACCTTCCATGGAATTTTTTCTAAGCTGTATAGTATAAGAGGCAGAGAAACACTAGAGAGAGCAGCAGGTTGAGTTGGTATAGTTGCTAAACATTCTGATCCATTTAAATCAAATGATGTTATTAACCCCTATTCACAGGAACTCCAAATTCCTTCAAGTTTTGACAGCATAGAACATAAATATGAGTCTCTTTGAGATAGACAATAATTTAATAGCTGATTATACAATTGTATAATTTCATAGTTTTTGTGGCAATTCAGGCAAAGGAACATATATCCTGTCTTTGCTCTGTAACACTAGAAGGTGTAAGAGTGTTTTCGTCTCTGATCTCTAACTGCGCCCTTTCACAAAAGGCTTTCCTTCTTAAGTTGTCTATTGTCTGCATTTTTAATTTTTCTTAATGTCGCCTCAATGTAAAACACTGCTTCTCTGCAGCCTTTGCAGGCATTGCTTAGCCTTTGAAGAGCAAGACAATGATTTGTTTCACCGTTTGCCTCAGTGAAATTTGATTATCTCTTGTTTTAATCCAGGGCTGGCTTGTCGCACTTGCTCATCCCCCATGTAGAAGACTTTTAGAACCTAAGCTCATCCTAGGCTTTGAATAGCTAATTTTTTGTAATGGTTTCCCTGGTTTTCATAATGCCAAGTTTTTACGGGCAGGGAGGAAGAAGGAGACAATATGAGAATCCTTCCAATTGAGATGGTCTCCCAGCTCAATCTGTAGCACGTGAAAGGCAATTATTTTCATCTGCTCCCCTGTACCTTTTAGATGATGTGATATCATTCATATTCTCCCACTGGTTAAGTATTCTGCTGATTATTTAGCCTCAGTGAAAGATCCATTTCCAAGCATGGAAAGGATTTGTTTGCTTATACACCTGTGCTCCAAGGGAAGTTCTCCTGTCATCCAAGCCAGCTGAATGACTTGCTGAATTCTTTAACATACATAAAAATGCAAAGTGTCTGAAAGGGGAATCAAATGATAACATTATTAAAATCCCCTGTAGGGGTCATGTGATGTAAGCTGCTGCAGTTAGGAGGAGGTGGCTGAGCTAAACTCACACAGTCAGGGTTTGTTTTCTGTTTATTTTTTTCTTAGCATTGAAAACACTCCCTTGATCTTTGCATGATAGGTTTCTATGATGTATTTTAATTGAGTTGGCTAGGTGGCTAGTATATCAGTGCACTATGCTTTCATCCATCAAGACTTGAGTCCATGTCTTGGGTTATAAGTTAAAATTAGTTTTTTGATCTTGAGGCACATTCCTTCATATCACTAAAGCCATCCCCTAAATTATTATGATTGGCAGCCTTTTTGGAAATAAGACCCTTGACTAGAACAGTGTGACTAATGCTAGTATGGTGTGAGACACTAGTAGAGAGGTATGAGAAAGTTAACATAACACTTGTCTGAAAGCACATGTCTTTTGCCACTGTTGTTGCTTCGTTATTACCTCGATGAAGGAAATTTGTTCTAACATTATATCTTTAAAGAAAAAAGTGGATTGGGTTGACTCAGGGATGTTGTACTATCAAAGAAGGAAATGTAAGAAGTCTCGTAAATTGAGAAGCAACGTGGTGGGCCTTGGAGGCAGAAGGTTGGAGGCAGACTAAAGAGAACTGAGATTCTTGCAATCCAAATTGTGATGAAGGTTAGTAATCTATACTGTTTCACTTTTTAAAAGTGAAAAGGAGGAAGTACATGCAGCAATGCCTTAATCTACTAAGCAAATTTCTGCCTCTAGCAGTAAAACAACAGAAATGAAGGAAAAGGTTCAATGCATTTTCCTGTCAAGTTGCACTAATGAAATTAAGCAATACAGATACACCAGGCCATGAACCAGGGTATATTTAATCATGCTTAATGTGTTATATGTACAAGATCATAGGTGAAGTGCCATCAGTGTTAAGGATGAAGTACAAATAGGTACATACACATATATATATATATACACCAAATTGCATGCCCTATGTATTACTAAGAAGTCAGATATTCATAGTAATCTACTCTCCTTGGCCTCCTACAAACTTTTCAGAGGTTCCCAGCTTCTTTTCCCTTCCTTGTTACTACTCATAGTCTTGCAGCAATCTTCCACCCCCAGTATCCTTCCTTTAGACATTCAGGACCTACTGTATTGCCACACATGGTTTCTGAAGTCTCTTTTACTTTTAATAATTCCATGTGAAGGAAAAGGAATATTCTGTCTGGAAGTGTGTGTGCAGCTTGATAGTGAGTGGCCCGGGTACCACCCTATCAATTTGTCAGCTTCTAGACCAGGGGGTTGGCAACTTCTGGCACGTGGCTTGCCAGGCCAGGCCAGTTTGTTTACCTGCCGCTTCGGCAGGTTCGGCCGATCGCGGCTCCCACTGGCCGTGATTCGCTGCTCCAGGCCAATGGGGGTGGCAGGAAGCCGCGGCCAGCACATCCCTCGGCCCGCGCCGCTTCCCGCAGCCCCCATTGGCCTGGAGCAGCAAACTGCGGCCAGTGGGAGCTGCGATCGGCCGAACCTGCCAACGCGGCAGGTAAACAAACTGGCCCGGCCCGCCAGGGTGCTTACCCTGGCTAGCCGCGTGCCAGAGGTGCCAACCCCTGGTCTAGATGGTAATAGGGTGATAAATAATAGCCAACATAGATTTATCAAGAACAAATCATGCCAAACTAACATGACTTCCTTCTTTGACAGAGTTATTGGCACAGTGGATGGGGAGAAGAAGTATCTTGATTTTTAGTAAGGCTTTTGACACAGTCCCACATGACATTCTCACAAGCAAATTAGGGAAATGTGGTCTAGATAAAATTACTATAAGGTGAGTGCATAACTGGCTGAAAAAAAATTACCAAAGCGTAATTATCAAAGGTTATCTGTCAAACTGGGAGGATGTAGCTAGTGGGATCCCACAGTGGTCTGTCCTGGGTCCAGAACTATTCAATATTTCTATTAATGGCTTGGATAATGGAGTGAAGACTATGCTTATAAAATTTGCAGATGACAGATTGGGAGGGGTTGCAAGCACTTTGGAAAATAGGATTAGAATTCAAAACAACTTCGATAAATTGGAGAATTTCAAGACGATGAAATAAGTAAAGTTAAGTGCAAAGTACTACACATAGCAAGGAAAAATCAAATGTACAACTACAAAATGAGGAATAACTGGCTAGGCAATAGAACTATAGAAAAAAATCTGGGGGTTGTAGTGGATCACAAAGTGAACATAAACCAACAGTGTGATACAGTGGCGAAACAAGACTGATATAATTCTGGGCTGTACTAACAGAAGTGCTGTATGTAAGACATAGGAGATAATTGTTCCACTTAACTTGGCACTGGTGAGGCCTCTGCTGTGTCCAGTTTTTGTGTGCCATGCTTTAAGATAGATGTGAGCAAACTGGAGGCAGTTCAGAGGAGAGGAACAAAAATGAAAGGTTAGAAAACCTGACCTATGAGGAAATCCTGGTCATGTTAAGCTTGAGAAAAGAAGACTAAGATGGAAACCTGTTAACAGTCTTCAAATATGTTAAGGGCTGTTATAAAGAGGATGATGATCTATGGTTCTCCATATCCACTGAAGATACTACAAGAAGTAGTCAGCTTAATCTGCCACAAGGGAGATTTAGGTTAGTTATTAGGGAAAATGTTCTAACGATAAGGATTGTTAAATTCTAGAATAGATAATCAAGGGAGGTTGGGAGTCCCCATCACTGGAGGTTTTCAAGAACAGGCTGGACAAACACCTGTCAGGGATGATCTAGGTATTCTTGGTCCTGCCTCAGTCTGGATGAAGTAGATAACCTCTCAAGGTCCCTTCCAGCCCTACATATATATATGATTCTATTCTAATCGTGTACACTCTGAGGCTTCTCTTCTGAGAAGTGTCTTAGAGTACATTGAGTACCACATGTGCAACAGCTGAACTGTTTGAAATCAGGGTGTACTGTAGGCACAGCATTAGAGATAAGAACTATACCTACTCACTTGAGATCATCAATATTCTTTGCCCTATTGGGGAAAGCTTTTTTGTCATCAACACTATTTATTGTAGAGGACTGATTTAAGTTACTAGAGTTATGTTTGCAGTTCATCTAACTATTTTCATTATTTGTTTGGTGACCAGGATCACTTTGTTTTGGGTGCTGTACGAACACAGAAAAAAACAACATAAACAACATATTTATGGATCTAAAAGCAGATGATGCCTGGGATTATTTTAAATTAAAGTTGCAGGAGCTGTCGGAGGCCTGTATCCTGAGAAAGGGAAAACGGTTAGTAGGCAAGAGATTTAGACCGAGCTGGATGAGCGAGCGTCTCAAAGGGGCGATTAAGAAAAAACAGAAAGCGTACAAAGAGTGGAAGAGGGGAGAGATCAGTAAGGAAACTTACCTTATTGAGGTCAGAGCATGTAGAGATGGAGTGAGAAAGGCCAAAAGCTGTGTAGAGTTGGACCTTGCGAGGGGAATTAAAACCACTAGTAAGAGGTTTTATAGCCATATAAATAGGAAGAAAACAAAGAAAGAAGAAGTGGGACCGCTGAAGACTGTAGCTGGAATGGAGATTAAGGATAATCTAGGCATGGCACAATATCTAAACGAATATTTTGCATCGGTCTTCAATGAGGCAAATGAAGGGTTTAGGAATAGTGGCAGCGTGACAGAGGGGGATACAGGAGGGGAGATTACCATATCCGAGGTAGAAGCCAAACTTGAACACCTTAACGGGACTAAGTCGGGCGGACCAGATGATCTTCATCCAAGAATATTGAAGGAACTGGCGCGAGAAATAGCAGGCCCCTTAGCGATAATTTTTAATGAATCTTTAAACTCGGGGGTGGTACCGTTGGACTGGAGAATAGCTAATGTGGTTCCTATTTTCAAGAAAGGGAAAAAAAGCGACCCGGATAACTACAGGCCTGTCAGTTTAACATCTGTAGTATGCAAGGTCCTGGAGAACATTTTGAAGGAGAAAGTAGTTAAGGACCTTGAGGTCAATGGCAATTGCGACAAATTACAATATGGTTTTACCAAAGGCAGATCGTGCCAAACCAATCTGATCTCCTTCTTTGAGAAAGTAACAGACTTATTAGATAAGGGAAATGCGGTGGACCTAATATACCTCGATTTCAGTAAAGCATTTGATAGGTACCGCATGAGGAATTATTGGTTAAATTGGAAAAGATGGGGATCGATATGAAAGTCCAGAGGTGGATAAGGAACTGGTTAATGGGGAGACTGCAGCGGGTCATACTGAAAGGTGAACTGTCAGGTTGGAGGGAGGTCACCAGTGGAGTTCCTCAAGGTTCGGTTTTGGGTTCCATTTTATTTAATCTATTTATTACTGACCTCGGAACCAAATGTAGGAGTGGGCTGATAAAGTTTGCGGATGACACAAAGTTGGGAGGTATTGCCAATACGGAGGAGGATCGGGATATTCTGCAGGGAGACTTGAATGACCTTGTAAATTGGAGTAACAGAAATAGGATGAAATTTAATAGTGAAAAGTGTAAGGTGATGCATTTAGGGATGACTAACAAGAATTTTAGTTACAAACTGGGGACGCATCAGTTGGAAGTAACAGAGGAGGAGAAAGACCTTGGAGTCCTGATAGACAGCAGGATGACTATGAGTCGGCAATGTGACGTAGCAGTGAAAAAAGCCAATGCAGTCTTGGGATGCATTAGGCGAGGTATATCTAGTAGGGATAAGGAGGTGCTGCTTCCGTTGTACAAGGCACTGGTGAGACCTCATTTGGAGTACTGTGTGCAGTTCTGGTCTCCCATGTTTAAAAAGGATGAACTCAAACTGGAACGGGTACAGAGAAGGCCACTAGGATGATCAGAGGAATGGAAAACCTGTTGTATGAAAGGAGACTTGAGGAGCTTGGTTTGTTTAGCCTAACCAAAAGAAGGCTGAGGGGGGATATGATTGCTCTCTTTAAATATATCAGAGGGATAAATACCAGGGAGGGAGAGGAATTATTTCAGCTCAGTACTAATGTGGACACTAGAACGAATGGATATAAACTGGCCGTGGACAAGTTTAGGCTTGAAATTAGACGAAGGTTTCCAACCATCAGAGGGGTGAAATATTGGAACAGCCTTCTGAGGGAAACAGTGGGGGCGAAGGACCTGTCTGGCTTTAAGATTAAGCTAGATAAGTTTATGGAGGGAATGGTTTAATGGGATAACATGATTTTAGTCAAATCAACAGCGTGCCATCGCTGGTAAATAGTATCAATGGCTGGAGAATCTTGCCGACATGCTCGGGGTTCTACTGATCGCCATATTTGGGGTCGGGAAGGAATTTTCCTCCAGGGTAGATTGGCAGAGGCCCTGGAGGTTTTTCGCCTTCCTCCGCAGCATGGGGCGGGGGTTGCTAGCTGTAGGATTCTCTGCGACTTGAAGTCTTTAAATCACAGAATTTGGGGACTTCAACAACAGAGTCAAGGGAAAGGGGTTGGGTCAGCTTTTGTGGCCTGCATCATGCGGGAGGTCAGACTAGATGATCATAATGGTCCCTTCTGACCTTAAAGTCTATGAGTCTATGAACAGTCCCTGCCCCAAAGAACTTACAATCTAAGTATAAGACAAGGGACATCAGTTGGTTACAGACAGACAGCCTGGGAAACTCAAAGAAACAATGAAACAGGTGGCTTGTCAGATTTCTGAGTCTCCTTTGACCCACATAATCTAAACTATTAGTTGTAATCACATTAAACCTAAAGCAAACAGTTGACCAGGGTTGTGATCTTTTGTGAATCAGCTCTTCTGAAAATGGGCCTAAAAACAAAGCCAAAACATTCCCTAATAAATAATATTTATATTCCAATTATAAGGATACGTCAACAAATGAATTTTCACAAAACTCTGTGCAGTAGGCAAGTCAAGATTAATTTCCTCATTTGACAGAGCTTGAAGCCGAGAGATGCAATACCTTGCTGAAGTCCACAGAAGTATTCAGCTTCAGAACCAGGATTAGAATTGAAGAGTTCCTGTTTCCCAGCTTTGTGCTCAGACCCCAGATCTGTCTAAGTTACTAGAATATTTAAACTGCTCCAAGTGCAGGAGTCATTGGGATGGATGAAGTGAACTATGTTATGATTGAAATCTCTGAAATGTGATATTTTTCTGATTATGGTGCTGTGAGCAATATGTATTTTAAACAGGATGTGTTCAGCAGCAGTCCAGCAAAAGTGATGGGAAGAGGAACAGGATCAGGGGTTAAATACCTCAAGCCAGAACTTTATCTATTGCTTTCTTTTTCAGAGCCCATCACAAAGACTTAGGGAAAGAGGGAAGGAAGTATGAATTGAATGATTAAATTTCCATTTAAATAAAAATCCACATATACACACACTATATGTCAATACATTAATGGAATATTTTGAATTCTTTAATTTCATGAACCCCTGGAATAGCACTTTTTACTACTTACTCTTTTCTCTATTGTTTTTACTCATGCACACCCATGGTATTATTTAATTTGGAAGAATATGACAAAAACAGAGCTTATTTAGCAGGTAGATGGCTTTTTCTAAATTCTACCCCATCTAATCCAGACACTGATCATATGGGAAAACATTATTTTCACATCAAGATAAATGGCTCACAGACTGTATGTCTCCAGGTAGGCTAACACCAGGATACCCATTTAAATGTACTGAAGTTCCCCAAACTACAGTATGTTGCCATTGTTGTAGTTCCCCAAACTACAATAGGCCAGGTGATTTCATCTTCATTTACATCTCATGAGCATGGTGATATTGTTTCATAAGCATCTCTGAGCATGTCACATGCATGATGAACTACACAGGCAGAGTATATTGGTGTGCAGGGTTGACTTTAACTGTGTCATGTCTAATCACTGAAATAGATCCTCTTGTGAGATGGGTCCTTGTATTGGGATCTTTTATATGTGGAGAAGATTTCACTCAATATGTTGGGATTTCTGATTTGAACACAGAGTTGAGTGTTACAATTGTCAGTTAAAGCTGCACTTTTTTCTTGAATACAGCCATCAGAAGGCAAAGGGTATATACTTACAAATAAATTAAACAAGGATACAGCATCCTGAGATTGTGTCAGTAGTAATAAAGATATAATTCACTCTGGAATTCAAACTTTTCCTGACCACTTTCCTGACTATACCATATAGTTTAAAAATAACATTACAGACCCATGAACACAAACCCATACCATCAGTTCTGAGAATATACAATGCAGTTCATCATAGTCATAGTCATAATTATTAGATAGGTCCTTCTTTTGTAAAGACCAATTTCACATTTTAACTTATCCACTAGGGGCCATATTGTGCCCTCAAGCTGCTAACAGAAATACAAGTGATGCTGCTGGCAATTGTTTCATACATATCAAAGGCCGAGATTTAGGTGGAGGATTTAGCTCTCTGACTGAAAGTTGTCCAGTCAAAAATGATCAGTCTGGACCAAACAGAGTTGTGGTTTTAGGTAAGGCATTCGAATGTCAAAGTGAACAGGCAATGGAAAGATAAAATGCATTATTAAATGAGTACTGGATGCTGAGTTTAAAATACAAAGCACATTCTGCCCAATATCGGACACTAGACAGTGTTACTTCTTCTCTGATGATGGCCGGAGGTGTTTGTGATCTGGTGGCCCGCTATTATCGGAGAAGGCAAATCCATTAGTGGAGTCCCCTATGATGACTTTTTTCTATGTCTGTGCCCTGCATATTATCACAGCAATCAGCGAAGAATTAAAAGATGGTAGCATAATTAATAAATGGAAAATAAATCTTGTCAAACAAACTTGATATTGTTTTTTTTTAAGATCAACAAGTTTAGTTGGTAAAAGTAACAGTCACAACATATTCTTAGACTTCTGTAAGGCATTTAATGTAATTCTGCATGACATTGAGAGTAAAAAGTCAGCACTATACAACATTTAATGCTGCTGTTATTAAATGGATTAAAAACTGGTTATCTGCCAGATCACACAAATAATTGTAGATGGGGAATCATCATCTAATGAGGTGTTTCTAGTGGTCTCATGTAGTGATCTGTTCTGGGGCCAGTGCTATTTATTATCATTATCAATTATCTGGAAGAAAATACAAAATTGTTACTGGTCAGATTTGCAGATAATTCAAAAATTGGTTGAGTAGTAAATGACGATGGAGACAGGTCAGTTGGCACACTTTCTGCACACAGGCGCTCTGTCTCTTATCTCTTCATGGACATGACATCTCATGGCCCAGGTGACCTAGGCCCCTAGGACTTACACTGACTCCCCTGATTCCCTATTAGCTTAAGCTCCAACCTTTTGAGCACTCTGGGTTTACAGTTAACCTCTCCAGGGACACATGATAGTGCAAGCAAACAGACACACTGGCTTTGTAAGGGTGCCAAAACCCACTTACTCTGTACTTTAGCTAGCACAAGAATTACACAGATCAAGACAAAACCGATGCACCTATGCACTTTTTCCTGCCAGAGTTTTCCTCACCGCTCTTGAGCATCCTTTGGGATTAGGTCAGAGTTCTGTAAGGAGTCCAGAATCACCCCACCCCCGTCCCGGCTTCTCTCCAAATCCTGGAGTCTCTCTACCTCTGCAGCCAGTTTCCTTCTTTCTCTGATGGTACCTCAGTTCAGAATGCCCTCTCTGCTATGAAAGCATGCTTCTCTATTGCTCATACCTGCCCAAGCCGATTGTGTCTCTGTGAATACCTCTTAGTTCCCCCATACCCAAGTCTCTCAGGCTCTGTGGATTTAAAAACCAACGTGCATATCTGAGCTCTTTGCACTGTTTCTGGGGAAATTCCACTGCTCTAAAGCCTTGCCCAAACAAACTTGATTGGGTTGGTTTCCCTAGGCTTCCACATACATTATGCTAAAGGCCTCTCATTTGAATGTGAGACCTCAAGATTTAACAACCCTTGTTGTCCCTTGTCTGGGAGATACTGGATGCAGCCCTGACGCATATGGCTCACTCCAATTACACTGAGGCATTCAATGATACAACAGTTTTAAAAGATAATCAGATTCATAAGTTATACATGGATTCCCCAAATCATCACATATTCTGACCTGGATTGCCGAGTAAGGGCTCATTTGAACCACATGCCCTTTAACATAGCCAAATGCAAAGTCCTACTTCTAGGAATGAAGAGTGTAGGTCACACTTACAAGAAGTGGGGCTGCATCTTGGGACTGCAATGACACTGAAAAGGATTTAGGGGTAATAGTAGATAACCAATTAAACATGCACTTTTAGTATCAGAATACAATCCTTGGATGCATAAGCAGGTGAATATCAAGTAGGATTAGGGAGGTGGTATTACTTTGTATATAGCATTAGCAAAACTATTACTGGAATGCTGGACATCCCTGAAATGTCCATTTATGGTGTCCACATTTCAAAAAGGACGTTGACAAATTGGAAAAGGTTCAGAAAAAAGCTACAAGAATGATTGGAAAAGATGCCTTTATAGTGTGAGACTAAAGATTTTGAATCCATTTAGATTATTCAAGAGAAGGTTAACAGGTGATTTAATCATGGTCTCCATGTATCTACATGGGGAAGACACTTCTGAAAGTATACAGTGCTTTAATCTAGCAGGAAAAGGCATAATGAGATGTAGTGCTTGGAAGCTGAAGCTAGACAAATTGCGACTAGAAATAAGGTGAAAATTTTTAACAGTGAGAGTAATGAACCATTGGAACAACTTACTATGGATGTGGTCATTATCCATCACTTGAAGTCTTTAAATCAAAACTGGATATCTGTCTAAAAGATATGCTGTAGTTCAAACAGAACTTATGGGCTTGATTTAGAAATTATTGGGTGAGGTTCTTTGCCCTGTGTTATGTATGAGGTCAGATTAGATGATCTAGCCTTAAAAGCTATGAATCTCTGTTGTGTCTTAATTTAATGAACAGCACAGCAGAAAACACACTATGCAATTCATCACACCACCCTGAGCCCTCACTATTACATCATTTCCTATTTCTGAAACTCAAACCACTTAAAGATACAGCTGTCCAAATGACAATTGACAATGTGTTATAACAATTATAATTGTTATAATTATACAGATAATTATCTGTCTATGGGAAGCTTTCTAACTAAACTCCAAGCTTTAGGACTGACTTCCAACATGCTGTAGTTTGGCAGAAACAGAGCAGAGCACCACACAGGCTGTCATCCAGGGTACCTTAACCTTGTGGGTTGTGGGACGGTTGAAAGATTATTGTAGGGCGGGCTGCGGTATTGCTACCCTTACTTCTGCACTGGTGCTGGCGGTGGTGCCGCCTTCAGAGCTGGGCTGCATGAAGGCAAAGCCACTGCCAGCAGCAGCACAGAAGTAAGGATGGCATAGTATGGCATTGCCACCCTTACTTCTGTGCTGCTGCTGGCAGGGTGCCCCTTTCAGAGCTGAGGGCCCGGCCAACAGCCACCGCTCTCCGGCCACCAGCCGCCGCTCTCTGGCCACCCAGCTCGGAAGGCAGCACAGAAGTAAGGGTAGCAATACCCCCTAAAATAACCTTGCGACCCCCCCCCCCGCAATTCCCTTTTGGGTCAGGACCCCCAATTTGAGAAACGCTGGTCTCCCCCCATGAAACCTGTGTAGTATAGGGTTAAAGCACACAAAAGACCAGATTTCACGGGGGGAGACCAGATTTCACCGTCTGTGACGCATTTTTCATGGCCGTGAATTTGGTAGGGCCCTAGTTATTGGCTTTCGTAATGTAAATGATGCGTGAAGTCAAGACTCAGATGTGCAAGTGATGGTCTAATGTGTCCCTCAGTTTGTTACTTCAGTATTGTTTACGAACTTGTCTTCACTGCAACTGTTAGCTTGACAGAGTGAGCTCAAGTTATTCCATTTGAACTAGCCTAGCTCGCATGAGAGAGACTGCCATGTGAAACACAACACTCTAGCTGCATAGCATGGTTTGACTAACAGCATCATCATAGGATTAGCATCTGGTGAGTTGTAACTTGGGCTGCTGCATCTCCACTCTACTTAGCTTAAGCAGCAGCAGCAGCAAGAGATTCAGTCCATCCCCTTTTATGTGTGGTCAGGAGACAGGTTAGAGACAAAACTCGAGCAGTAGCTGGAGCAACAATGCCGTGAAGACAAGCCCTAAGAGAGTTATGCCTCTGTGCCTTCCACTAGTTACACCACAGCAGCAACCACCAACACCTGCCAGTGTGTTTGCTCAATAAAGCACCTTCCCTGTATTTTTAGAGACACCCTCCTTCCTTAGAACAAATAAAGAGAACAAGAATGTAAATGAGAGGCATCTAGTAATGTTTTAGTGAACTTATTTAAAAACTTAAACTGGCAGTAACCTAAGGACTTCTTTAAAAATCTTGGCTTTTAATTCAATTCATCTAACATCACACATTATATATATACATAAACAATAATAAAGATGCTGAATGAAAAAAGGAGAAAAATGCTGTAGCTCAGTCTCCTATGGAACAGTGCTCTCTAGTCTTCTTTTGACCGAACATAGATCTTAACTTAAAATGTGTCTAGTAATTGCCATTATATTCCAGTTGACGGTTGACTGAAAGCTATGCATGTTTACCCATCTTTAGAGATCCAGCAAAGAATGAATTAGGTAGTGTCCGCCTGTCCATGATGCAGGTGACCACAGTTATCATAGCTCAGGTTTCAGATGCACCGACACATTGCCAGCCTCCTGGCAAAGGGATCACCAGTTTAGAAGTGGGCATTTTAATTTGTTCCAGGCACGGAGTAATGAAAACATGGACAATTCAGAATTCAGTTATGACATTACAAGCTGGTGAGGAAGCCAACCCTCCACCCCCCCAGCATATTCTGTTTAGAAAATGTGTGGTTTCTATAGTCTTCACCACCTGGCTAAGATATTGATATCTACAAATGGAAGGATTACATGCTAACGCAAAAGAGATTTTTTTTTCTTAATCATTTCTTGGGCTTAAGGTCTACAGTACCAACCACACAGGGAAATTAGAATAAGCTATTAGAGAATGAAGATTTTAATTCATACATAAAGACTGAACACATCATTTTCAGGGTATTCTTGCATATTTCTCTTTAATCCACAGAGTGCACTTTCCCTCCTTTTGTATAGTATTTGGATATTTTATGCAATTCATTATCCCCCTTCTCCCCTGAGTTCAAGTAGTCTTTTCTCTCCGACCCAGATAACGAAAATCAAAATCCCAAACATGGGGTGATACCTAGAAAATGAGAAAGGGCACAGCTACTTCTGATGTATTAAATAGCCATAGTCTCATAAAATAAAACAGAACTGTGGAGAAAATATTCCCTCAAATGGAATGAGGATATATCATTTCTATGGGGTTTTACACAGCTATTTTACAGTCAGTTAATTAAAACACTTTTTAAAATTAAATTAATGTAGTGCTGGAAAAGTGCTGGATTGACAGCCCTGGAGGATGAAATCTGTGCACAGGACAGAGAGAAGTAGGCAACAGCAAGTCAGCCTTCTCACGTGTTTTCCTGAAAAAGTGTTATAGCCATTTTTTGGAGAGACCAGGTGATTAGGTGCCTAGGTGCTGTTGAACATCTCTCTCCTCCCTTCCCCACCTACCAGTGCCTATCTGCATAATTAGGAGCCTAAAATATAGCCTAAGTAACTTTAAAAATTGAGCCCCAAGTCCGGAGTCCCATAGGTGAGTTTAGGGGCTAGAGTAGCTGCAGTGTGGTTTTATGCCTATGCCCATTCAACACTTGGAACTCTTTGGTGAGTGTTGGTAAACCCTAATAACAGTGATTATGATTGGTTTATGAGGTGGATACATTTCACATAAGCCATGAAATAAATATCAAATGCAAAAGGCATTCAGTCACCTACGGACCAGGCCATCTTTGAATAGGTGACCTAATATGAGATATCCCATATTGTTATATTAAAAGTAAAAAGGGCTTACTATTATTAATAAGTATATGATTTAATCTACTTTATAAGCACCTATTTAAAGGCATCTGTGTGCTACAAGCCCAATGCAGCGTTAAACATCTGTAGGGCAAAATACAGCTAGGGGCTAATAAATGACACACCTATCAACAAAAAGATCCATTCCCAACAAGTAAGAGGAATGGGGAAAACAAGACAGGTAACAGATACAAAATAGAGGAGGAAACACAAATATGGTCAAAGATTGGCCAAGTGAAATAAAGGGAACTTCTGTTATACCTTGACAGTAGCTAGCAAAAGTTGCCATGAGAGGAAGAGAGGGCAGTGTAGGAACAAATATGCTGGCCCTATGCTGTTCCTGCATTGGGAACATTTCCCGAGGGGCTGCTGCCACTTCTATTTGGCATTGGAGTGGCATAAGAGAGCTACAGAGGGTACTGGAAGCCGGTCCATTATAACCCAACTCTCATTTGGCGTTCTGACCTGATGGTTTCTAGTGGTCTGTGAAAGTTGCCTGTTTTTAGAAGTTAACCCTTTCATGAATGTCTAATACCCCCACAAGTTCCTACTAAGTCCTCTGAGTCTTCTAGACCCCTAAAAAGTTGAAGTTCTATATAGTTAAATCACATTGTTATTAATGTATTGTAGAGTACAAGCAGAAATAAACTTAACAAGCAAAATCTGATTTTTACTGTGGTTGGTAAATCAGTTGAATAGGAGTGTGTGTGTGTGTGTCCAGGGACTTGGAGTCAGGAGACTTGGGTTCTAGCCTTAATTTTGCAGTTGTCTTGATGTATGACCTTGGGCAAGTCACTTATGTAAAAAGTTTCAAGTGTCCACTCATTCTGAGTACTTCAGTTTTTGGAAGTCCAACTTGAGATACATTGAGGCAATCAAAATTAGTAAGTGCTTTTGAAAAGGTCAGTTTTGATGGCTCTGTGCCTCAGTTTCCCCATCTATAAAATGGGAATAATATCCACCTTTGCAAAGTGCTCTGACATCTTCACATGAAAAAATCTATATAAGTAGTGTTAATGATTTCATTACTATAAACAGCCAGTGTGTATGAAATGGCATCTGATCCAAAACTAATGCAAACTGAACAATTTTTAAAGTTAAAAAAAGTTTTTTTTTCCATTTCTTTCATGAGTTTTCACTTCTTGGTCACAGGCAGGATTGAAAGCAAATTATGAAAGGCACAAGAAAGGCTAATTTACAATACCAATCATTTTTAGAATGCCTTTTATCTGAGGATCCCAAAACTCTGAACAAATTAATGAATTAAACCTCACGGACCTCTGTGTTGTCGGTAACTATTCTCCTCATTGTACAGATGGCGGAAATAAAACTGTGTATATCTATATGTTACTATAAGCGAATTGCTCTAGGTCACAAAGGAAGTCTGTAACAGAACTGAGAATATAACTCACCTCATTGAACTCTCAGCCCTCTGGTATAAACCATACAAGTGGCATGAAGCAGGAAGTACATGAAGGGCTCTCTTGTTAGATTTACAATCCAATGTCTGGACCAAAAAGGTATTTATATGGCTTGGATAAGCATCTAAACTTTGAATCAAACTGATGAACCTTCTGAGATTCACCCATCACTAACTTCTATATAAAGCTTATTCATCCAGGCTAGGGCTTCCTCACCGGCTTGATGGAGCGTTGTTTGACTGCTTGGGCAGGCTCAAAGTAGGCAGGAACTAACAACATGATTAGTGGGCTGATGGATATTAGCACAGTTCCACACCTCAGCAGCAGCTTGTTCCTGGCAGAACTTGAATGACTCATTGCAACCGTGAGAGACAAGGTGGGTGAGGTAATATCTTTTATTGGACCAACTTCTGTTGGTGAGGGAGACCCACTTTAGAGCATACACAGAGCTTTTCTTCCAGTCAAGCTTACACAGAGCTCTGTGCAAACTCAAAAGCTCGTCTCTCTCACCAACAGAAGTTAGTCAAATAAAAGATATTATTTCACCCACCTCGTCTCTCTAATATCCTGAGACTGACACTGCTACAACAACACTCATTGCAACCATGTCTACTTATGGAACAGTTCAAGGGAATTGATTCTTGCTGTGGGAGATGTCAGCCTGGCATGGAGCTGGGTAGTGACTTGCTCTGCAATCTTGTTTGCAGTTGCACTTATAGTATATTCCTCACATCAAGGTAGAGTTACCATATTTCAGGTTCCCAAAAAGAGGACGTGATTGGAGGGGGGTGAGCTGGGGGGAGAGGGGAAGCTGGAAAGGGTATTCAGGGGGTGCCAGCGGAGGGGTGTGTGTACTGGGAGGGGATATTTGGGGGATGCTGGAGGGGGTATTTGGGGGAGGTGCCAGAGGGGTCTGTGTGTGTACTGTGAGGAGGTATATGGGGGTAGTGCAGGGGTGTATGTGTACTGGGAGAGGGTATTTGGCTGGAGGGGTGTTGGAGGGGGTGTGTGTACTGGGAGAGGGTTTTGGGGGGTGCCGGAGGGGTGTTTGTGTACTGTGAAGGGGTATATGGGGTGCTGCAGGGATGTTTGTGTACAGGGAGGGGGTATTTGGCGGAGTGCTGGAAGAGTGTGTGTGCATTGGGACAGGGTATTAGGGGGATGCTGGAGGGGTCTGTATGTACTGGGAGAGGGTATTTGGCGGAGTGCTGCAGTGGATTTGATTGAAGTTGTAAGTGAATGTTTAGGTGTTGCTTTGTAATGGCTTGTGTGTATGTGAATCACTGTCCTCAGTTGGATGGCATTCCATTCATTTTATTCTAGGGGGTTCTTATACCACCTTCATCAGAAGTATCTATGCACCTTCCAGGAGTGCGTTAAGCAACATGACTAACAACTGTCACGTGTGGTTTGTTCTTTTCTCTCATTCTCTCCCGCAGGGAAGAATTGTATTCGCAATGCAGTGTTTTGTTTTGGTAGGGTTTTGTTTCGGGGGATTTTTTTAAACGGAGCAGCTGCTATATGTTTCAGTTAGAGAAGGTTAAGTCAAAAAACGCATCTTGCATTTGGTGGTGAAGATGGTGAGGTTTGGGATGGTCCTTAGTTCCTGTGGGAGTTCGTTCCACAGCCTTGACCAGCCCCCAAAGAAAGCTGTGTTTCCCGAATGAACAGACAAACTTTACCTTTAGTGTAGAAAGTCTGATTGTGCCTGAGAAGCAGAGTTGTTGACTACGCTTCTCATCCTGGAGCCTTAAGCGGTCTTTTAGATATCCTGGGCCCAGGCCATTGAGCACCTTGGAGGACTGAGACACTGAATTTGACTCCATATTCTGTGGGAATCCAGTGCAGAGAGTGGAGGACAGGTTTGGTGTGCTTGCGGTAGCTTATGTTGCTGAGGAGGTGCACTGCAGAATTCTGTAGTAGTTAGAGTTTCCAAAGAGTTGATGGCTTCATGACCAGGTATATTGCATTACTGCAGTCCAAATGGGAGATGACAAAGGTGTGAATAACTGAGACCAGGCCACTGTCTACCAGACTGGGATGTTATCTCCTAGCCAGAGTGAGATGGTAGAAAGTTTTCCTCGTGTTGGCATATCTGAACATATAAAACATAATATTGTTTTCTGAAAGGAGAGTCTTCTTTATTATCTCATTGGCTAGAAGCCTGGGCTTTTGAAGCAGAAGAAAAGAGTTCTTATCTATGACTGTGAAGTCCCATATATTCATGTTACAGCCTGTTTTTTTTTGCAAATGGCTTCATCTGTCCTTAACCAGATTTTATTTCTCTGTCACTAGGAATTCATTTTGTCCTTTAAAATTAAAACAAAAACATCCTGAACTGACTTTGAAGAGAGAGATACAATAGAAATCTTTAGACTTTTTTTTAACTTGTGCGATGATCCAGTTTTACTGAAATTAATTTTGCTTACAATAAAAGAGAAGGCAGAGGTGCTTAATATTTGTGTTCAATATAACTTCCTATCTCAGAATCTCAGATTTCCCACAATACTAAGTGTTGTAAAGTGCTTTGACTAATATAATTGTTAGATGTTCCCTGACTAGCTAATGACTACATATTCGTATTGATATTATGGGATGGTCCCTTAGGGGGAAGCCTCATATTGTTTCCTGTCAGAGTGAGTCAGCTTGCCTGCTGAAATTAAGTGCTACAGGCAATTCGGAATGTTCAAGAATAAAGCCTGATTAGTTGAAGCTGGGGCGTACATGGCAAATAGAACACTAAATGTGAGCTAATAATCCAAGAGGTTTCATAGAAATAAACATCAAGATACTACTCAGTCATTTTCCATAAATAAAAATTAAGTGGGTGAATGTCTTTCAAACCTCCATGTTTGGTCCTATATTCTGCCTTGCTGTAACTCTTCTCCCCCTCTACTTGTGAAAGTCTGGCCATAATGCTGTTCTTTGTGCATGTGTAAAAGGAGAATGGTAAATAAAGTGTGGTGTGGAGAATGAAGGATGGAGAAAAGCTTGTTTCAGTCCAGCCTCAAATGCAGAGGATAGTTCCCTAGAAGACAAAATTCTGTTATATTCACCTCCTATATGTGTTAACAGACAATGCTCATGTACAAAACTCCAGATGGGGAAAGCTTCAAAGGAGAGCTGATAGAAATGCTGACTGACATCATATTGGGGTCCCCAAAGCTCATGGTCTTGGAAAACTTCAGCATCCACACACAGTGACGCAAAACCTCCTGTCTACCACAGGTCTTAAACAAGCGATCTCTGGACTGATTCACACAACTGATGATACCCCAAACCAGTTCCTTGGTCTAGAAGTGGACATAGGAAATGTAAGCAGCACACCCCTGCCTTGGTCAGTCCACTGCCTCCTGCAAGCAGACATTGGACCCCAAATTCAGAAGCAGGAAAAAGGCTGAACCTTCTTCGTCTGTCCTCACAAGTACATGGAACTAGTCAAATTTCACTACCAGCAGAACAACTACAAACCTCCATTCCTTCAGAATAAAATGCAGAACCCACTTTTTGACTTTGTTGTTTTTGATGGAGGAAAAAACAATAATGAAAGAGAAGGGAGAAAAAGAATGTGAGAGAGAAGAGGAGGAAGGAAGGGAAATGTGAGCAAGCAAATGAAACATGGAGTTCTGCACGGTTCTAGGCAAGTTACTTAATTGTGTGTTCCTCCTTTTCTGGGTGCCTGACTTGAGATCTCAATGTGTGATTTGCAGAGGGGCTGAGTACTCACAGCTGCAATTGAAGTCAATGGGAGTTGTGCTTTGAACATATAAAGTGCTATATAATGCTGAGTACTCTGAAAAGACCTAAATGTCTCAAATTGGGCACACTAAGTGTGCCCTTTTACTTTAGTCTCTCTGTCTCAGCTTCACATCTGTAAAATGGGGACATCACCCCCTTACTTCATAGGGGTGAAAATAAATTAGTATTTACAAAGTGCTTAGATATTATAACAATGAGCACTGTAGAAAAGCCAATTAGGAAATAAATAATTCTGTCTTCAGAGCAGGGTTTGACTAGCGTGCAGTAAATAAATCATGTGGCCAGATATTGAACATTGAGAATATGACAAAATATTTAATAGCTGCTCATTTAGTGAGCATAGGGGTGCCAGGTGTCCGGTTTCCGACTAGAATACCCGGTCAAAAAGGGACCCTGGTGGCTCCAGTCAGCATTGCTCACCGGGCCATTAGAAGTCCCATCATCCAGATAATTAATGAAGATGTTGAACAAAACCAGCCCCAGGACCGACTCCTGGGGCACTCCGCTTGATACCGGCTGCCAGCTAGACATCAAGCTGTTGATCACTACCCATTGAGCCTGACAATTTAGCCAGCTTTCTATCCACATTATAGTCCATTCATCCAATCCATACTTTTTAAACTTGCTGGCAAGAATACTGTGGGAGACCATATAAAAAGTTTTGCTAAAGTCAAGATATATCATGTCCACCGCTTTCTCCATATTCACAGAGCCAGTTATCTCATCATAGAATGCAATCAGGTTGGTCAGGCATGACTTGCCCTTGGTGAATCCATGTTATTGTTGGAACCTCAGCTGGAAATTTCCGGTCTTTTAGTCCATCAAGGTTTCCTTTCACTGTTGTTTTTCCAGTAGGCTGTTGAATTTAAAGTGACTACATTTTGTTGCTAAAAATACAATGAAACCTAATTATATGAAGATCCTCAGGAAATACTCAAGATTATCAGTGATTCAGGAACTCAGTGACGGGAAGTAAGGGAGGATTCCTTCTCTCCACCCACTGCCTTGGAATGGTAACAGAGCTGCTCTAATGATTGGCATTTGCTGGTTTATCACCCTGGACCCCTCCACAGGGTGAAGGACCTGAAGATCTGTATAGAAGTGGATACTTGGGCCCCTCCCTAACTGGCATCTGCCCCACTCCAAATCCCCCCTGTATATGGCGACTTCACAGAGAGCCCCAGTGGAGCATGGTTTGGTGCCACACAGAGTACATGCCACCCCCTATGGCCCAACAGAACCATATTATTTTACACTGCCAGGGAGCCCGTCATACCCATATAAGAGAGTGTAGGAATTGCCCTTTAATGTGTAGCAGTCTTAATAAAAGTGTCACTTGAACTCTAGCCAGATTCAGTATTTCTCAAAATATTCTACAGCCTCCGAATCTGTTGTATTTTGTTACACATTTCTTTTCCCACTCCTCATTTATAATATTAAAACCCTACAACAAACCTGCAACTAATTTCACAAATATATCCCATTTGTTTTAAGCACTTGGAAATTCTGAGCCGATTTAAGATGTCCATTTCATTCCACTTCCATTTCACCATTGTATACACACAGTGCATGGAGGATGAAGAATACTCTCTGCAGCAAGGGAACACAAAGAATTTAAGATTAAACGGTGTCAATAATTTGTGGATTACAGATGTGGGGTTCTTCTGTATTTCAGGATTGTGTGGTATCAACCATCCATTCTTTTGAGGAATCCATTATATTTTGTTGTTGATTATGAGGTTTTTTAGTAGGAGATCTCCAATGTAAAGGAATTTTTCAGAGGAGAAAATCTTGTTTGCTGGTAATTTATTTTAGAGCTTTTCCTTTTGATTTTCTGGAGAATGTAAGTAATATTTGCTAGAAAAATGACCTTTGAAAATATTCACTGTGATTATGTGCTCCTTCCTGGCCTACTAGAACCAAATGGCTTGGGTAATATCATACTCACATTGGACTTCCTCATAAATCCCCGGGGTTAATCAGAGGTAGACTCAAATTGCTAAACCTGCCCCCATGCACTCTGGTGAGTTATCTGTAAATTGCACTCTTGCTTTATTAATCACATGTTTTTGCTATGCATTGCCTACTTCAAGTGGTGCCACATACACCAGGGTAACGGCATTGCTCTGCTTTGTGGTAAACAACCCATATTTAGTGTGCCATAGAATAGTCATATGATATTACAATTGTATTCCACTGATACTGTGTTATAGTATGTTCATAGCCTCAAGATTTAAAATAATAATAATAATAATAATAATTAATAATTTATAATTTATAATGGTAGACACTGGTCAGCATAAACCCAGGTACATTTTTACCTTATCTGCTATTCTTCAGTCTGTCTCATCTCTTTTGTTGTGTAATCACTTTTGACTGTTTATATAATATTCATTATATTGGTACATTGTGGGTAGCTTTCATACTGAAGTGAAAGGATACAGTAGGTAGAGTTATATGATGGGCCTGATTGTCCCCTGACTTTGCCCACCCATGTGAATACGAGTAGCAGAATGGTCCTCTGTAAATGGAGCAATATCGGAGATTCCTTTTTAAAAAAATCCAAACTAGTAGTGGAGACTTTTGCTGTTTTCATATCTTCAGTATGCTGTCAGCTATCAACAGTGCCAATGTGAGCCTGATCCAAACTCCATTGAAGTCCATGGAAAGTCTTTGATGTGAGTGGGCTTTGGATCAGGCTCAAGGTCATTCTAATGAGACATGAGACGAGTTCATACTTCTCTCACAGTCAAAGCCTTGAAAGCCCCATTAAACAGGCTTTAGGAAATGCATACAGGACTGAATGATGGGATGCTTGGCCCCAACTTGAAGTAACTAGCTGCGTCTGCAGGCTTTTGAGAGCAGCAACAAATGTGATGGTTTGGTTTTTGTACTAGTGGTGCTGTTGTTTTGGAACCATATGGTATATTATCAGTAGATTATTTTGCCACACCTCAGCCACTCTGCTGATTCTCCTGTAACCCTCCTGACTATAAAAAGCAACAAAGAGTCTGTCTGACGAAATGGGCATTCACCCACGAAAGCTTATGCTCCGATACATCTGTTAGTCTTTAAGGTGCCACAGGACTCTTTGTTGCTTTTTACAGATCCAGACTAACATGGCTACCCCTCTGATACTTGACCTCCTGACTATGCTTATGCATCAAAACTACTGTCCAACTTGGTTCCATAGCATGCAGGAGATTGTGAAGTCTCATGTGCAGGCTGGCTCAATACTTCCAGGCCTCCACTTGCATTGGAACCAAAGGAAGGTAGCATGTACCCACTTTTAAGCACATGAGGACTCCCATTGAAATCAGTAGAACTATTCACGTGGTTTAAAATTAGGCAAATAGGTAAGAACTTTGTTTTAACAGAGGACTGAATGATTCAGTGGTCAATTAACTAATAATTCACCAGGGAATCAATTCCGTTTTATTCAGCAAGTATTTCTTTTCATTGTGCTAATAGTTTACTTTCATGTATGACAAATGTATGTCTCCAAAGATATATTTTCTTGTAGAGCAACTACTGATATTACATGTTATTTTAGAAATCCCACTGAGCATAGTTATAATCACCCTCCCCCCCTCAAAATATCTGTTCTTAATTTTATATTTGTTATATGAAACTCTGTGGAAATAATAATAAAAGTTAATTAAAGCTACATTGTACAACACAGCATTTCCAGTTGAGCAGATTGAAGCTACAACTTAACTCCGCTGCACCCTGTAAATACACATTTAGTTCTTTGACTTTGATATGAAATGGCCGGCCACTGTTTACTCTGGGGAAATATTCTCAGCAGAAAAGCTGGGAATCCTGCAGTCGATAAAAATAAATAAAAAAAATAAAGTGAAAAAACAGGGGAAAAAAATTCTGAATAAATACAGCAGGGAAGAAAAGAGTGATATACTTACAAGCACTTTTTATACTATCTGTTACATCTTTTTAAGGGCTGGGTTTATCAGAGAACTGTTCAACAGTGTGAGACTCATTTTGATGCTATGTCATTCAAAAGAATACCAAATTTTTTGAGCAAGGCTGTAAATGATATGAAATCTCTCTTTTAAAATCTGTAGCTCATACTGTTATATCAACTGTACAGTTGTAGCACAAGTTAAAGTAACTATAAACAGTAATGTTTTCAACTAATAATATTGAATAGTTTTTTTTTATCTTGTAATAGGTAAGTTCAGATCACCCCATAACCAGAGTGTAATGAAATTGTCAACATTTTCTTCATTTCTTCTTTTCCTGACAAATGGTGTGAACATATCACCTTTTTCTCTTAATGGAAAACCTAACTGGAATACATCAAAATGCTATTAGGTTTTTCATTTTCTACCACAATTTAATGCTGGGGAATGCATGCAACCTTCATCTGTGCACCACTGTAAAATATACCCTGTCCCTGATAAAATGACTGCAATGGAAAATCAAACAGAATTGTTCTCTGTTTTGTATTGCTATTCCTTTGTTACAGTGTCTTTTTGAGTGTGTGCGGGGGGGAGGGGTGGATTATCAGGGCTACATGAATACACATTGGTTATGTTAACAAAAATGTGTTTAAATTTTACTTATGTAATTGTAATGTGTAAATATGTTTAATTAAAAAGTCTTCATTGCTAACACTATTTATGTAAACATGGCATTTTTTTATATAAAGGATGAAGCAGACAATGTATTTACCATAAATTTCAGAGGATGCTGATTGCAGTATTATGTGGAAAAGGGAGAAAAAAGATCAAGTACCCTTATCCCAAGGGAAATATCTGTAACCTATTTATTGTTTAATTCATTTTGTCATGGACTAAACCAATAACGGGATATACAATAAATCCAAGCTTGCATACACAATATGTATAAGTCAGTGTAGGGACAGAAAAGGAAATTCTCCCACCTATAAAATTACGCCTTCTGAGGCCTAATCCTGTACTTATTGAAGGTGGTAGGATTTATGCTATTGGCTTTAATGGGAGCAGATTTGGGCCCTTGTATTGTACCTCAAAGGGAAAAATGGAAAGCTGTAGGTCAGCATGTGTGCTGGAATCACAGTTCAACCTGAGTACAAGGTGAAGGAGCATGGTAGTCAACTTCATAAGTAATTGTGCTTTATTAGGTCAGAGAGATTTGAAAAGAAAAGAAAAAAAGGTAAATTTCTGGCAGCTCTAAACAAGTTGATAACATTTTTTAAATTCAGATTTATTTGATAATGCAGAAATTATGTGCATCCTTCAAACCAAATTGAAAGTAATGAGGCAAAAGAATACTAAAATCGTTCTACTGATTAAAAAAGCAAAACAAAAGTCTCAGTGAGAGAAAAGAAACAAATTGCAGGAGGAGCTTGAAGATGATACATAAGAAGTAAAATGGGACTACAACTTAAGCTTTTAAGAATAAAGAACACCAAGCGTTCTGAAAAAAAAAATCAAAGTTATAAGCTAGTATTTGACTAAAGGCAAGATTTGACAAGCAAAGTAGCTTCCTACGGTCCAGATTGTAATAAATGCACAAAACCCCCTCATAATAAAATTAAGACATTTGATTTTGTTTTCTATGAGGTAAGTAACGGTGGACACTCTATAAGGTAATTTTTGATACCAAGAATTGTGTATATAAAGTGTTTAGTTTTATTTTGTTTCAGTATGAATGCTGCACATCAGACAGAGTCTTTCCGCTAAGACCTGGGAAGGAAAATAAATCAGAACTGTCTTAGAACTCTTGATCTGATTTATCTTGAAAGTTCTATCTAGAACAGTAGGAAGAATGTACAATGAAGGAATATGATTTTTCCCTTTCATTGTTGCAGATAACACAAAAATCTGCATAACAGAGTCCATTTAAAGTTTTGGATCAGATGTTACCATGTAAAATAACATCATGAAACTTCCTTGATTAAGTGGCAGTTAAAAGCACAATGTTTCTGAGCATCAAAAAACAATTCATTTGAAAATGCTGGATAAATAAAATATGCTTTCTCTATACTAAACCACATAGTATACAATATTGCACTCACCCTGAAAAATAAATCATGTAGTTAGAAAAAGGATTAAAGCTGTTTGAAAACACTTTTTAAATACAAAATTGAATATAAAAAAAGCATTCTGTTGAATGATGTACAGATTTAAGGGCTGCCTTTGTAGCAGTGCTTAAAGGTTTTAGCTAGCAGCATCTAGATCTGGTCCACTGAGGCTGCAACAGTGGTTGTAGACAGGTGTTCTCTCCTTCTCCTTGATCATCAGAGTGATGTAGCTATTGTCTCAGCCAGATATATTGTCAGCCTCTAGGAAAATCAGAGAGCAAATGTAGAGGTCATTAGCTAGCACCTTTTGGTCTTGCTGTAATCACATCCCAATTGCGTACATTGCAATTTACATAGCATTACCCATTATGCTTTGTGCGGCAATTTTGCTTTTGGAGGTCGCTCTAACTTGATTAACTCTCTTTAAAAAGTGCATTTGCTTGGCATCAAAGCCATGCATTTACACGTTGTACTATATCCCTTGTTGGCAGTTTCTATGAAACCAAAGTGCTGTATCAAATTGTACTGGGACTCCTGAAAATGTAACCATATTGGCAAAAAAATCTATAAGGTAAGACCCAGAATCTTCAAAAACTGTATGTCCAATTAAAAACCTGCCAGTTGGACATTGCTAAATTTGTAAACCACAATAGAGGTATTTTAGAATTGCTTTTTTTATACTCTGTTTGTTTGTTTTATTTTTAATTAGAGACCTGAACTGTCTGCCTCCCTTATTCATTTTATTCAGCATTAGCTGCTCATAGTGGATGTTCAATTCACTAGGTATGTGTCAGAATTTGGATTGGATACCCATTATCGAGATTGATAGCAGTTATCAAACCTCAAAATACGTGTGTGTTCTTTTTTAAATATTAGCTGTCACGGTATGATAAGTTGTGTTGGATTGTATGTTGCACAGTATAAAGCATAGCACAGCGAGGCACAGTTTTAAAGATGAACACACACTATTTTAACTTCATGACAAAAAATTGAAACAGTGTCCCCAATGAAAAAAGAACCTGAGATTCACTATCAATTCAGGATGTATTAAAATTGTTCAACATCACTATCTTTTGTGTTCTAACTTGATTTCATTGCATTAGTAATATGGAAATTGTGTTTTCAGATCTGATAGACTGGATAAAATTTGCTGAGAATTTGAATAATTAGTTAAACAGAATATGCACAAAGGTTACAACACTGCAGATACATGCAAAATACAGGAGAAGGCAAGTGCAAATTGACCTGTATTATATAGGAGGGATGGATAATCAAGCTCTGTTATGCATTTTACAGGATATTGGTCTGCCAAAGCAACATGAGATGCCTGGAAAATGTGATCCATAATATGTTTTCTGGATATATGTACAATCCTTCCCATTTTGCAATAATAAGTTCATTTTTGTGCTGAGTAATTTCTTTTTTCTTTAATTTAATTACAAGATCTTGGTGACATGTTATTGTATTTAACAACAAAAATTAATACTGTTACTGCTTAAGAAGAAATACACACAGGTGCATTCAAGCCATAATAGCAGAATTTTAGCAAGGGAGTGCAGTCCTTTTCTTACACGCTGAAATAATCTCAAAACATTTTACATACATTTTTCTGCAGACATTTACACATTAATGCAGTCTAATTGGCTACTGTTGCAGTCTTTATGCTATCTGCAATGCTCAGACATCTTTAATAAGGAAGCTCCAGAACAGTTTTTGGCTCTTTAATGGGAACTTTACAAGTGTATAATTGTCCCTTTGTGCATACAAACTAACAAAAACACTTTTATACTGACACAGGATTGCTGCTCTTATTTATTATTTTTTTTATTTTTTATTTCTTTAAAAGGTACTGGTGAAGAGTTCACTTCTGGCAAAGTAAAATGTGGTGTTCTAATTAAGTGGAAAACTTGAAAAGGGAGGCTTTTTGCAGAGGGGTCTCAATTGCTTCTTGTAACCTTTCTGAAAAGGGCAGAGTGTTAAAACAAACCTCCCACTTTTATTTCAAAAGGAAAAAAAATCAGAAGCTAAAGATAATCTCTCCATTAGTATTATTAATAGTGTTCAGCTTTCTTCACATGCTTTAGAAGCAGACAGACTTGTCATGAGCATCACATTTGCAAGCGCTGTCACAGCTACTGAAGGCTCTGGTAAAAGCACAGAAGTGTGTTAACAGTAACTGCAAGCAGCCTTTGGGGAACAATAGGCTTACCTATACTGTGCCCAGCTATTCAAAAAAACAAGTTGCTTTATTATACTCCATACTCTCTTTAGTGCTCATATAGTGCTTGACCCAGCCTCATTTTTTGAAGTACTGTCACCAGTTCTAAATACTTTTTTCATTCCCTTTGGATTAGCTAATTTGACTGTTACAACATTCACCAAAGAACATTGAATTCACTGTCTCTGTCCAATAGATTCTAGTACTAGAGAAAGGAACCTTATTTCAGAGGTTCTTCCATATTTCCTCTACACACACATTTTAACATTTGTCTTTAAAAAATCTAACAATTATTTGATTATCTTGACAGATACATGTTGGCACTAACTATCCAGAAAAAGTCCTTGGTATTAAAACAATAGCAAAAAGTAACCCAGATTTTTGAGAACAATTGTAATAGTGTCATTAGTGCCATAAAACTTCTCAAGCATGTCAGAATCATTCAGCAAGAACAATGTGGGATACAATTATAAAAGCCTTGCCTAACTAGGAAGTAATTTATGTTTGGATTTGGCTGTGTTGTGTTGGTAATTAATCTGCTCTAGGTTGGGTGCATTGTTGAACAAAAATGCATTTTAACATGCTTTGTGGATGTCTTACACTGGGTTATGGAAAGTGGGCTAACTTTGAATGACTATACTTTGTCTTCTGTAATAAAGCAGTGGCTGCAGTATAATCAAGCTGAATAAGCAATCAGCTAGGATAGTGTTTTCAGATCTTTTTTGTTTCTTCCCTAGGTCAAGTAAGTGCCTAACTGACATACTTTTATAGGATTAGGCAAGAACTAACTGTGCTGGCATCTAATCTGTTTTAGGCAGAGGTTCATTTTGCCCAGCTTCTACATCAATTGGGAAGCAAAGCTACATATTAGGCAAACAATGCATATTGTATTTAGGCATGGCAAATGAAACAAATGGGACATGAGCAGTTTTTATGAAAATTTGGTACCATATTTCAATTAAGGTATAGCAAAGAAAAAATATCTACTGCCAAATGGCATATTAGATATTCTGAGAGCAACAGCTGTATTTGTGGGCTTTAGCTACCTAGGGCAAGACAAGCCAGAAATGTCTTAGTTCTCAAAGATTTGTGTCCCATTGTGAGACAGGAAGGACAGCCTCATTCTAAGACCAACATCTATTGCCTGAGTGCTTCCTTTGTGTCAGCTCCTTGGTGAGCAAGAAGCAATGAGCTTCTCAAAATCTGACCAAATATTGGTATGATAGGATGAAACCATACACAAAAAATCAGGCTTTGCAAATGTTATCCAATTTTCTCCTTCTCATCTATAAGAGTAGGTGGGTAGGCATCTAGTCAAATGATACTTAAGAGAAATAGAAATATAAGTGAATAATAACCCCTGCTCTAAAGATACCCTATTGAATGGATTCTTATCTGCAGAGACTAAAAATGTGAATGAGAATTTCCATGACCCCTCAGATTCTCCATTCATTAAGAATTTAACAACTGCATAAGGCGGTTTCAGATAACCAGGAAGAACTAAGTTTTCCTCAGTCCCCATCCACATCAAGATCCCAAATGGAGAAATTGAACAAGTGGCCAACAGATGGCCATATGGTCCTCAAGATCAGGGCTATACAAATGTTGTACTTCAAGAAAGTAGTTCAGAAGGAAATTTATAAGCCAAGAGTCAAGTAGTAGGCCATTTGCTACACAGATTCCCAATTTAAAAACCAGCCAACCAATGAACCAAAAATCCTTCACATCAAGGGAATGATTTTAACCAACTTTTTACCTCAAGAAATTTTCCTTTGGGTATGTATGAGGTCAGAAGTGAGATGAAATGTCAGCTAAAGCTTCACCTTCCATGGAAAGCAATCCATGTGAATTATACAGAATAAAATTGTTGGGATAGTCTGACCAATTGCCTTTTTATTAAATGAAGCCTCAGATTTAATATCCTGGGATCCTGATATTTCCCCCTCACCGTGACTGCTAGCAGAGGAAGGACCCTTCAGCTAACAGCTGTGAGTTGCTTATGGAAAATAATGTGCAAAGAATGCATTTCTCTCTGCCATGCATTATACCTGGCTGTGGATAAAGATAATGGCTCTAGTCCCAGTTGCTTCCAGTTCTTCTTTTCTTGTGATGACTTAATTCATCACAAACAGGGAAAGCAATACAAAAATATGAGAGAAGCAAGTGCAGCAGCATGAACATAAAATGCGCCTTTTATATATTCAAATTCATATCTAGTTGTAGAAATATTCATGACTAATATTAAACTAAGCCCAGAATTAGGCGAAATGCAACAGACATATATTGAAGCGAGCATTTTATTATGTGCCATGTCAGTCAGATTAAAGAAAAGAGTGCATGACACCGACAGGATATTGCATGTATATCAAGCAATCTATTTATATATGACAGGGAGGGTTTGATTTCTGGAAAGAGTGACAACCCTGTGAAATAACTGCTCGCCTTCAAAATTACTATAGAATAAATGTATTCCCTTTAGAACACAATTTTAAATTACAATTAACAAAATGTAGATAAATATGTTTTGGAATCAATAGTGACATTCTGAATAGGGGAGGAAGAAATAATCTGTAAAGATACAGAGGGGTTGTTTAGAGTCATCAGCACCCAAGCTCTGAAATACTGAATGAGGAAAGCAAAGAATATTTCTCCTGGAGAAGGTAACTTAATAGAAGTGATGATTCGTTTATTACCAAAAAGGCCTTGAAGTGTGTGTGAGGGGGGGGGGGTTGGGATGGGGGGGATAGTAGTGGTGGGGAGGGGAGTTGCCATTTTTTTCCATTACCTAGGGATAAAATATAGAGGTGAATCTACTGTCATTAGCAATAAGTGATCAATATGTTAGTCCATTTATAAAAATAAGTGATAACATTTCATTTGCCTTACTACGGTTTCCAGTCCAATTACAGCTGTAGTTTTATTACATGTTTCTGCTCATTTCTTCCCAGGTATAACACTGAGTAAACGACTGAGGAAATAGAAGCTCAAATGCTAAAAATGGGTAATTACTGCATCTTTTTACTCTTTTTTTTTCTCCTACAAGTAGCCTTTGCCAGGGGAAAAAGAAGACAAGAATTAAAGCTGAACCCACTAACTTCATTACCTGTAAAGATAAAGTGCACTGAAAGATAAATAATTTGAGTTCACAGTCATTACACTTGGATGCTTATACAAGTCACAGAGATAAGGAAAAAGAACAATCAGTGGTCAGTTGACTTTATTTCCTTTTTTTCTAGAATTATAATTTGTATGACTCTTACATGTTCCCAAGTTTATCTGAGCAGAACACATAGAGACCATCTGACCAGCTGTCCATAAAATATGTTAAATAGAAAAGCAGAGATTTCGTGTGAGACCCATCAAGCTGCATTCTGGAAGCAGTAATGAGAATGACTGTAGTCAAATCTCTTGCTGTTATTTCCATGAGGTTTCAGCAATATCAAATTGGTACATTTGGGGGAGCTATAGGACAGATGCAATCAGGGCTGGCTTTATATATCAATAATTTCAAACTGTATTTTCTCATAACCTTTCCTTCTTTGTTCAAAGGGGGACTTCCATTTTAAATTGTAATCTATGACTTTTGAAACGAATGTTAAAGTGTCTCGCCGACAAATTCTTCTGGTTGGTTTTCTTCTCTCTTCTTTCTTCTTCTCCTTGCTGTATTGAAAAGCCATCATGGTAGCATTATGTGGAGGTGAAAGGTACTAGACTTTAAGGCGACAATTAAGCCACCATTTTTTAGTGGGATTGCTATGGGGATTATGTATTTAGGAGATGCTAATCAGAGTTGCACATGGATGTTAAAATTCAGCATATATTAGCTACTTACAGCCAGAGATTAAACCATTTCCACAACACACTGCTAACATCCTAGTCTGAATACTTTATACTTTCAAATCTCACTCTACATTAAGCTTGATTACTTGTGGGCTTCATAATGCATTTGCTAATATCATCTTAATCCTTCTGTGGCATTATATAGTATAACAATGAATAATGACCCACATACAGGAGCTGCTATATCACAAGATCCAAAGGAGGATTTAGTGCAAGGAAGTAAAAAATCTGGGGTTGTCATACTTAAATAATAATTATAACTTGGGCTCACAAAATCCTGGCCTTTGACTGGATAAAAGCAGCTAAAACGCAAGGAGGATATTTACCTTTGTATAACAGGTCCAAACTTCTCTTATAAACAGGTGTTTCCTGTGCCAGCCCTTTCCCTTCGCATTGGTGTGGATTTATAAACAGTTTCAACCTAGAGTATGGTAGTTATTTAAAAAAAATTAAAACTAAAATTAGAGTGTCTTAATTTTAGTAACATTATAAAGGTAAAAAATTCTCAACAACAATTTAACTTAAACTATATATTTTTAAAATATGTTTTGGAGTTTACAAATCCCTTTTTCATTTTTTGGGTTAATAAAACTTAAAATTAAAAATGGCATATTGTGGTTGAAACTGCTATGTATATTAGTGAAATTCTACCTTAACTTATTGGACAAGGACACCAAAGGTCCTGTAAATGTAAACAAATGTTTGTTTACTACTACCACTTATCATAAAGTATTTTAAATTTGGTCAAATTCTCACTGGGCAATTACATTCTGCCTAGTTAAATACATGACACCACCCCTTCCTTCCCTGTTGCAATTTCAGTTGGGTATAGTATTCTGCTTCATTGCTTATCCTAACCTGTTATGAAGAGTTGCTCTGTACTATTAAATAATTGGTATGCTCTCCTACAGAGATGGTTGCATTTCACTTAATTTAACTAATATATAACTCTCATTGTGAAGAGAAATATCTTTTGGGGTGAATGGGATTATATCAAAGCAAGACGTACTTTACATTTATAAAGGTATTTAATTTAAACTCTTTTGATAGATTTGATCAGCACTGAAGTTATGGAACTTGAAGTCAAGACTTCTGATTCTTTGTTAGCAAGTCGGTACCAAATCATGGCTTGCCCTTTGCAGGTGCACTAGAGAGAGAGAGAAAGAGAGAGAGAGTGTAATAAAAAACAAAGGTCCAGATTCACAAAAGTATTTAGACACTTAGCTCCCATTCATTTCAATGGTAATTAAGTGTCTAAGTACATTTGTGAATCAGGGTCAAAGAATCTTTTTTCACTTCTACTCGGAGCAAGCAACAGTGGATGTGTGGAGAATAGGCATTGCAGAATTAGAATTGAACCACAAACTCTCTAGGGAATCCTGTTGCAGCAGGGTCCCTCATAAACCAGGCCATGGATTGAAAGTCACAGTCTAGCTTGTAAATAAATGTTCAGTTTCTCAGTTTACCCATAAGTGAAATAGGCAACTGTGGATGCTATATTGGTGTACAAGTCTCTTGTCTTTGATGATATGTAGCTCTTTTTTTCTGGCTGTTTCAATTCATATGATTCCAGGAGATGAATATGTTTTGGATTCCTTTCATTCTAATTTGGATTTGGATTTTAAATTGTCAGTTGAACATGTAGAGGGAAAGAAATTGGCCTGCTTTCATTTATCGCTACATGTGCACTGTCTCATTTATTACTTGTTTATTACTATATGTGCTGGTGTTTGTTACTCTCACATCTTCGTTCATAGACTCATAGACTCATAGACTTTAAGGTCAGAAGGGACCATTATGATCATCTGGTCTGACCCCCTGCATGCTGCAGGCCATAAAACCGTCCCTACCCCTTCCCTGGACTCTGCTGTTGAAGTCCCCAATCCTGTTTTAGGTGACTTCAATCGGCAGAAACCCTCCTGCTAGAGATCCCTGCCCTATGCTGCGGAGGAAGGCGAAAAACCTCCAGAGGCTCAGCCAATCTGCCCTGGAGGAAAATTCCTTCCCGACCCCAAATATGGCGATCAGTAAGACCCCGAGCATATAGGCAAGAGTCTCCAGCCTGACCCCTGTCAGCCATTATACAATTTACCTACCATTTCTTGGTTTTCCTTGACTACTATGTTTTACCATTAAACCATTCCCTCCATAAATTTATCTAACTTAATCTTAAAACCAGACAGGTCCGTCGCCCCCACCGTTTCCCTCGGAAGGCCGTTCCAATATTTCACCCCTCTGACGGTCAGAAACCTTCATCTAATTTCAAGCCTGAACCTCCCCATGGCCAGTTTATATCCATTCGTTCATCAGAGGTATCTTCTGTTCCTCACCTGTTTATTTTTCCTGTGAGGTTTTTCCCTCATTAGAGATGTATTTGAATTTTATTTTTGTGAGAGGAATATCGATTTTTGGCTCAGTTGGGGACACAAATTTGTAGGACCATTCTAATTTCTCGGCTTCTCTGGCTATGAAGTTTAGCAGCCGCTAATCAGTCAAGAGTGTGTGTTGTGTGTTGAGAGACTGCTACTTCTCTATACTTCTGTCATATACAAATCAGTCTTAACGTACATGGAGTTTATTTCTGGTTTCTCAGGAAGTAATTTTCTTCTTGGAACAATGAAAAAGAAAGCGGCATATTTAACACTTCTCAGTTGAAGTGAAAAACTAGTTCTGATCTTGCTACCACTGAAGTCATTAGGTAAATATGCATTGATTTCAAGAGATGCAGAAGTGGGTACTGAGTAGTAAATGGCATCATCACATAGCAAGAGTAACAAAAATAAGTTACAAGAACATTATGGTTGCATGGTTAGGCACTTAAGAGTGACAAAACACATACAACCTGAATCCTGCCCTTGTGCATATGTATTATGATACAGTCTTTGACGATGTGGTCACATACTAAGAATATATGTAATATATGATTGTGTGTGTGAGTGTTCCTCAGACAACACATCATATTATATAACATGTTCTAAAATCTTCAATATGCATTTGTAACATTCTAAATGGTTTTTCATTATTGTACACATATAGCAAGTACTGTATATGCTAGTGAAACTGAGTCCACTGATAAGAAAAGTATAGTCATAGACTCATTGACTTTAAGGCCAGAAGGGGCCATTGTGATCATCTAGTCTGACCTCCTGCACATTGCAGGCCACAGAACCTCACCCACCCGCTCCAGTAGTAGATTCCTAACCTCTGGTTGAGTTACTGAAGTCCTCAAATCATGATTTAAAGATTTCAAGTTACAGAGAATCCACCATTTACATTAGTTTAAAGTTGCAAGTGACCCAGGCCCCATGCTGCACAGCAAGGTAAAAAAGCCCCAAAGTCTATGCCAATCTGACCTGGGGGAAAATTCCTTACCAATCCGAAATATGGTGATCAGTTAGACCCTGAGCATTTTGGCAAGACCAACCAGCAAGACACCTGGGAAAGAATTTTCTGTAGTAACTCCTCCCCATCTAGTGTCCCATCATCAGCTATTGGGGATATTTACTACTAGCAGTTGCAGATCAGATATATGACATTTTAAGCAGCTTCATCATGCCATCCTCTCTATAAACTTATTATCAAATTCAGTTTTGAAGCCAGCTAGGTTTTTTACCCTCATGGCTTCTGTTGGAAGGCTGTTCCAGAACTTCACTCTAATGGTTAGAAATCTTTGTCTAATTTCAAGCCTAAACTAGTTGATGACCTATTTATATCCATTCGTTCTTGGATCCACATTGGCATTTAAATTAAATAACTCCTCTCCCTCCCTGGTATTTATTCCTTTGATGTATTTATAGAAAGCAATCATATCTTCCCTCTGAGTTTCTTTGGTTAAGCCAGTGGTCCCCAAACATTTTGTGGCCAGTAGCACATTCATGTTTTCAGAAGAGTGTGGCGGGCACCAACAATTTTTTTAGGCTGATTTTGTATTTGTACATTAAATATTACAAAAACCATCATATTTAATATTACATAATATATGGATCCAGAGAGAAGAGAGAAGCCGGAGAGAAGCCGCGAGGACAGAGAACACCGGCACCCGCAGCCCCGGAGTACTCTTTCCCCAGCATGTGCGGGGCCCCGGCTTCTCTCCCCTGCTGGGCACTAGGCGGGCCCTGCTCCTGCCAGGGCAGGGCCGGCTCTAGGCTTTTAAACGCTCCGAGCAAAAAAATTTTTGGCTGCCCCTCACCCCATCCCTAGGCTCTCCTCCCCCCGAACCAGTGCTCTCCCCCACCCGCACCCAAATGCACATGGAAGGCATAGGGACTAACCCTCAAAGCTTGTACCCTGAAAGGGATGGGGATCTAGTAAAGAGAATTCAGGCAGAGGAGCGGGTGTCGGGGTGTTTGGGGGCTCTACACTGGCAGAGAAGAGGGGTGTGATGTACTCATGGAGGAGGGTGGAGGAGGAGAGGTGCAGGGATAGGGGGCGGTGTGGGAGGAGAGGGCTGGGGGATGGTACAAGAGGAGAGGTGCAGGTGAAGGGAGAATACAAGGGAAGGGGTTTGGCGAAGGAGCGATGGGGGGAGGTACAAGTGAAGAGTGGGATGGGGGGTGAAAGGGCTGAGAGGGGCAGGCGCTGACAACTGCTTCCCCAGCCCCATGCAGGCAGAGCCGAGAGGATGGACACTGACCCCCAGGTGCCCGAGCCGCAGGGGTCCCCCGGCGGGGCAGTAATCCCCGCTGGCCCACTCGGAGCTGGGCTCTGCCTCTCCCCGCCCCTGGCGCTGTGGGGGTCTGGGGCAAGCAGCGCGGGGCTGAGGCGGGGGAGGTGCATGGTGGGCTGGGTCCGGGGGCAGGAGGGGGTAGCTCCCTGGCAGCTAGGGCTGCCCAGCCACACGCCCCATCAGCGCATGAGCCGGGATCTGCTCCCCGTGCCCAGCTCAGCGGTGCCCTGCACAGCCCACTCGGGCGGGGAAACGCCGCACCGCCCTGGGGAGACTCAGAGCAGCGGCAGTGGCGGCAGCGGTAGTGGTGGTGGCAGCAGGACCCCTCCTCCCTCCCTGCATCCTGGGCCCCACTTCCCTCCCTCCCCGGCTCCTCACACGCTCCGGGAGCCACTCTCGCCGACGCAGCCCGGGCTCGGCTCCAGGGGACGATGCTCTGGCTCTCCAGCGGCAGGGCTCTGGCCAGGGCCGGCTCCCAGCTTTTTGCCGCCCCAAGCAGCCCCGGAGTTCTCTCCAGCTTAAGCTACAGCCTTGCATCTGCCAGGGACCGAGAACACCAGCGCCCGCAGCCTGCAGCCCCATTGTTCTCTGTCCCCGACAGGCGCGGGGCTGCGGCTTCTCTCCGGCTTAAGCCGCGGCCCCGCGCCTGTCAGGGACTGACAACACCGGCGCCCGCAGCCTGCAGCCCCGGAGTTCGCTGTCCCCAGCAGGTGTAGGGCCGCGGCTTCTCTCCCCAGCTGGGCACTAGGCGGGTGCACATAAATGCCCCAGCGGGCGCCATAGCACCCATGGGCACCGCATTGGGGACCACTGGGTTAGGCTAAACAAGCAAAGCTCTTTGAGTCACCTCTCATAACTTAACGGTTTTCCATTCCGCTGATAATCCTAGAAGCTCTTCTCTGCACCCATTCCAGTTTGAATTAATTTTTTTGCATCCTAGGATTGCAGTACCTTTTTCACGGCTGAATCTCACTGGTGGCTCATAGTCATCCTGTGATCAACCAGTGCACCCATGTCTTTCTTCTTCTGTGTCACTTCCAACTGATATGTCCCCATTTTATAGCAAAAAATCTTGTTGTTAGTCCCTAAACACATGACTTTGCACTTTGCACTATTAAATTTTGTCCCATTTCTGTTATTAGTTTTCAAGGTCATCCAGATCTTGTGTCATATTCTGGTCCTCCTTCGTATTGGCAATACCTCCTAACTTTGTGTCATCCACAAAGGTTATAGCACACTCTCACTTTTTGTGCCAATGTCATTAATAAAAATGTCAAATAAGATTGGTCCCAAGAGTGATCCTTGAGAAACTCCACTAATAACCATCTTCCAGCCTGACAGTTCACCTTTCACTATGACCTGTTATAGTCTCCCCTTTAACCACCTTTCAATTATCATATTAATCACATCTTCTTCAATTTAACTAATAATTTCCCATGTGGAACTGTATCAAAAGCCTTACTGAAATCCAGGTAGATTAGATCTACTACATTTCCTTTGTCTAAAAAATCAGTTATCTTCTCAAAGAATGAGATTAAGTTTGTCTGGCATGATTTACCTTTTGAAAAACCATGTTGTTTTTTATCCAAATACTGTTTATCTCTATGTCCTTAACTACTTTCTCTTTCAAATTTTGTTCTAAGACCTGGCATATAAGTGACGTCAAATTAACAGGCCTGTAATTTCCTGGATCACTTTTTTCCCCTTTCTTAAAAATAAATACTATATTAGCAATTCTCCAGTCATAGGATAGAACCCGCAAGTTTACAAATTAATTAAAAACTGAGTCCACTGAAATTAAAAGCTTCTTTTTAATCGAACAGTTTACAGGCAAAGTCTAGCAAAGTAATAGAAACATTTACTGGAATGTTTAGGTCACCTAAGTTTTAGCTAATTTTTTTCATCATAAATTCCCTTATTCCCTGCCATGCACCTAAGGAAGGCTACACTGTACGAGCAGTTAAATTTGCTTTAGAGTTAACTGCTTTTATCTATGGCCAAAGGGTTCATGGGAATTATTGTTCTGATCCAAAGCCCATTAAAGTGAACAGGAGTCTCTCCAGTGATTTCAGTGAGTTTTGGATCAGATCTATGTATTTATTTGGACTGAATCCTGCTCCCATTAAAGTAAATGGCAAAATTAATATTGATGTCTTTGATGCCAGGTATGGCACACTTGTAAATAAAAATAGACTAGGAAAAAATATCCTTCATCTACTTCCACACATTTCTCTTTCAACAAAGAATTAATCTGCACCAGACATCCAAGCCCATCTTGACAGTTTGGAAACAAGGGCTGTATAAATATGTATTTAAACTCTATACAGTTGATATACATATCTCTTTTAAAATTTATACCAATGTAACAAGGAGGCTTGGTCTCCCTCCCTGACAGATGCGGAGAGAGCTGCGACCGCTACCTAGTGGGCAGAGCCAGGACACCCGTGACCGCCCCGCTTGAAGCAGAGGGGCGGGACAGGAACTGGAAATGTAAAAGACATGCCCTTCAGCTCAGTTGGAGGAGAACTGTCAGAGGAGCAGGACGTCTCCCCCCCACATCCACTCACTGCTGAAGCTCGGACCTGACGGAGGCCGTTACATCGCCAGAGACCTGCCGGAACTGCCAGGCACTGGGAACACCGAGGAGCTGCTGGGACTGCCACTAGCTGTTTGCCCCAATGAAACGAACACCGACCCTGTAACCCAGGTAGTCCCTGACTGGGAGTGTAGGAAGGAGCCCAGGGAAGCCAAATAGGGTTCGGCTGTGTTACTGACTGCAAGATGGCCAGTGTGTTGTGGCCGGATTTCTCCGCTGACCCAGTGGCAGATCACTCTGCCATTGTTAGGGTCCTGGGCTGGGACACAGTGGAGTGGGGTGGGCCTGTGTCCGCCTAATCCCTGCCACCCCATTCCTGGGAGTAACAGCCTCCCCACTTTTAGGCCAAGAGGCCTGCATTGGTCTGTCACCCACCAGAGCTAAGATGCCAGATGGCTTTGTTGTCTGTCCCAGCAGAGAGCTGATCCCCCTAGACCAGTGGTTCTCAAACTAGGGCTGCAGCTTGTTCAGGGAAAGCCCCTGGCGGGCCGGGCCAGTTTGTTTACCTGCCGTGTCCGCAGTTTCAGCTGATTGCAGCTCCCAGTGGCCGTGGTTCGCTGCTCCAGCCCAATGGGAGCTGCAGGAAGCAGCGCAGGCTGAGGGACATATTGGCTGCCGCTTCCCGCAGCCCCCATTGGCCTGGAGCGGCGAACCGCAGCCACTGGGACCCGCAATTGGCCGAACCAGCAAACGCGGCAGGTAAACAAACCATCCCGGCCTTCCAGTTTTATATGAGCTTTCATTTAATGTTTGTCATACATGCATTTGTCCTAAACTATAAAACAACAGTCAGTGGGCAGGAGTAATATGAAGATATGAACATATGCTAGTGGCACAACACTATGAAAGTTTGTTAGTACCAATGATGAGGACTTTATTCAAAAAGTTTTGAAGAGAGTGTGGGTTTATGTCGTTTAATACTGAAAAATCCAAAATAGAAAGGATCAGATTTAAAGAAGGCAAAAGTGATTGTGTCCTAAGTGATCACAAACTGAAATGCACTATTTATTTTTATATTTTTCCATTAAACTTCAACAGAAGTATAGCAGTATCCATACACAACAAATTCATTCAATATGTGATTGGAAAACAATGAAGGAGACAGAACCACCAAATGATCCAATGGATAAAGAAGTTAGGATTTGTTTCATGAAGTGTTCCTTATATGGGTTTCAGTGGAGCGAGGATGATTTGAAGTAGCCCCCATGATTCAGAGAATAGGCCTAGATTGTCTCTCTTTGATAAAGTAGGCTGAGAACCTTTCCTTTTTTGAGGCATAACCACCAATTTATGCTCATCAACATTAAATGAGGCACAGTCCTACAGAGAAGTTTATAGAGTAGTTTGGAGTAAATGTTTGTCTAGGTAAAGTGATGTTTTGATATAAAACCAAAAGTTATGATTGCATCTTTGACAGACAACTAATCTGTGAGTTTCACTATGTCTAATAATGCTGATGTCCAACTAGACCTGCTGCTAGTCTTTCACTTGCGTATATTTGAGGCCAATGTATAATGTGGCCCCGCTCATTTCTTCATAACTGTCCTTGTTTTTTTGAATGTGCAGCATAATCGTTATGCTAATTCTAAACTTTAATGTAAAAAAATAAATAAAGGGCCTGATTCAGCTTTGCATTTCATCATTTCTACACAGAGGTAGCACATGGAGTAATGCAGAGGTGAATGAGACCCTAAGCGTTAATGGTTTTGAAGAAAACATCCAAAATGAAAACCCAGCATAAACCAGTATAATAGTCTCACTCTGAGTCTGAGAAGGTCTGAAAAAATTGCTCAGAGGCATATTCAAATTACTGCACTAAGCTTCAGAGTGTCAACGCTATAAACAATTTTACATGTGATTGTTTTAGCACAAACTAATGTACTTTGTAGCTAATGTACTTTATTGTTGCTGAATGCAGTGGCAGATATTGGTATGGATCACGGGGCCGAAAGTACTCTCAAGGTATGGTGGTAGGGGAATGAAGATTTAAACCTCTTGCCGCCTATTTTAAATTCATCTTCCTTCCTGTACAAATTAGGGCACGAAAAAAAGAGTTTAATAGATTCAAAGAGTTTAAGGCCAAAAGGGCTGTGTCCAGCCTATCAGACCTTTTAATCCGGCCCTCGAGCTCCATTGCTTCATTCCGCCTGGGGGGGGTGGGGACAGGAGCTTGCCCCATTGCGCCTGCCCAGCGCTCCCACTGGTAGCGGGATCAGAGACTTGCCCTGCTCTGGCACTCCAGCTGGGGAGTAGGGTCGGGGGGGCTTGCCCCACTCCACCTGCCTGGCGCTCCCATGTGTTCAGGACCTGGCGCTCCCATGTGTTCAGGACCTGCATGATGGGTATGAGGGCACGCATGTTACTCCTGATGTACAACCCAAATGCACCTCACGCTCCATCAGACCCTGGAACCTGCAAGCCCACATGCCTGCTACTTGTTGGCTTAGGTGACTTTGATGTTAATTTCGTGAGCATTCATGGCCCGCCAGACAATTTTCATTCCCAGATATGGCCCTCAGGCAAAAAAGTTTGCCCACCCCTGATCTAGTCTGACCTCCTGTATATCACAGGTTACTATATTTCACACAGTTACTCTTGTATTGAGTCCAATGGCTTGTATTAGGCTAAAGCATATCTCCCAGAAAGGCAGCCAGTCTTGATTTGAGAACATCAAAAGATGGAGGATCCACACAAAACCGAACACCCTTGCCCCACCCCTTTTCCGAGGCTCCACCCCTCTCTCTCCATCCCTTCTCCCTCTGTTGCTCACTCTTTCCCATCCTCACTCAGTCGTTCATTAGCACCGGGCAAGGAAGGGTCCTTTTTCGACCAGGTGTTTTGGTTGAAAACTGGACACCTGGCTACCTTACATCCTTGGTATTTTTTTTGTCTGTTTTGTTTGTTTGTAGCGCTTAATCACCCTCACTGTTGAAATTCCGTGCCTAATTTTTAATTTTATTTTTTTTACTTCAGTTTCCAAACATTAGTTCTTGTTTTACCTTTTTTTTTTGCTAGATTAGGGAGACGTTTAGTACCTGGTATTTTGTCCCCATCAAGTTACACCATAATCGCGTCAATATTTTTTGATAAACTGAACAGATTGAGCATTTTAAGCAGCTGCTTCCTCCTGTCAAATGCCTCATTGCCCCAAATCCCCACCCCTACAATTTCCTTTGGGCCAAAAGACTCCCAACTGTCCTCCACCCAGTTACCAAAACTTCCATCTTTGCCCCAACAACTTTTACAATGCGGCCACACATGTACAGTACAAAACTCAGTGGCACATTGAAAACTGAACATTTGGGGGCAATATAAAATAAGTTGATATAAACATAAAATAACAAGGGATGTTCTCCTTATTAGGATGCAGTAGGGGAAGGAAAGAAGGGCTTTGCAAGCATATGAGTCAGTGGCACATAACCAAGATCTAATATTCCTCAGAGAACAAAGCGTGCTGGGTGGTGATGTGAGGAGTTGAAACGATTACTTTAAATTGTCATTTCCCCCCCATCCTGTGTCTTTCCATAGTGTGAGACTAATACCTTATTCCATTTGGTCCTGGAAAGTGGAGTGAATGTATATGAGCTGACATTTAGCTATCGGAAATATTGTCCTGGTAAATATGAGCTATTACCAGCACTGGAGATTAATACCTCAAATGAGGAGAAAGCAAGCTCAGAAGGCTGGTCTTTAGGTGTCCTTAGTGTTCAATAAAGAGAAGTTTGGTGAAGTAAGGAGATTAAACTTCAAAAGATCCATCATTCTTTTTGGACTGGCCCATAAAGAACTGAAGATTGGATTTCTTTTCAGGAGGCTGACAGAGCTGAGAAGGGGATAGATTGGATCTCACAGACTAGCAAGGCAATTGCAAGCCAAAGCAGGAGCATTATCTTTGTATGTGTTTACACAACACCTAACACAAAGGGAGCTGTACAATCTATGGTAATGTAAACATTAAATAATAATCAAAGCAATGTGCCTGAATTGCCACAGCCTTGCACCTTGTGGGCAGAGAAGGACTATCTGTCTGAATGGTTGGATTTTATATCCACTTTGCGCTTAAGTTATAAAGATGCAGGAAGGATGCTCTGGGGGTTAGGGATTCAGGGATCTTCAGTTCCATTCATAGCTTAGTCACAGACCTCTTGTGTGACTCTGGGCAAGTCACTTAGGCTATGTCTACACTGGCAATTGAACAACTAAACTTTTGTCATTCAGCGGTGCTAACCCTCCCCCCCCCCCCCGCCCGAAAGACAAATGTTTTGCTGCAGCAAGTGTCAGTGTGAATAGCGCGTTGTCGGCAGGAGCACTCTCCTGTCGACAACGCAAAAGCTGCTTGTTGGGCGTGGAAGTATTTTGTCGGCAAAAGCGCCAACAGACAGCAGCTACACTGCCTGACTTTTAGTGACACGGCTGTGTTGACACGGCCGTGTCGCTAAATGCTGTGTAGTGTTGACAAAGCCTTAATCCTCTCCGTGCCTCAGTTGCCTGTCTGCACAGGGGTGGTGTTGTGAGGATAAAACTGTGACTCAAGTTATGTCAATTGAATGACAAAACTTTTGTCCTTCAGAGGTGCTAAACCCCCCCCGCCCAAGACAAAAGTTCTGCCACGGCAAGTGTCCATGTGAACAGCGCATTGTCAGTAGCAGTGCTCTCCTGCCAACAACGCAAAAGCCGCTCGTTGGGCATGGAAGTATTTTGGCAGCAAAAGTGCTAACAAACAGCAGCTACACTGCCCGACATTTAGCGACACGGCTGTGTCGACATGGCCGTGTCGCTAAAGTTGTGTAGTGTAGACAAAGCCTAAGATGCTTCTGTGGTGAGGGCCAAGGCAGTGTAAATGACTACACCAGGTGCGTTGCAGAGGAGAATCAGGATCAACATCTTCAATATGGGTCATATTGAGTTTAAATGTACCCCTTTGAGTGGGGTAGATAAAAAGCCAATAAGGGGAGAGGGAGTGAAGACTGAATAGAGAAGAAATTGCATGAGAGTTTTAAGAGATTCTGAATCTGCATCTGAACTTCCCAAAGTTCATTCATGTCCCAATCTGGTGTTTCTGTTAAAGTCACATCTGTCAGACAAACACACATGGCAGTAAAAATGTTAAATGTTTCAGTCAGCAGGCTTGAAGGCTTCTGACCAAAACATTGTACTACTTGACTTCCAGAGGTGCATATCTAATAACGTACTTCATGATGTTTAAATACCAAATGCATCATTCTACTCCTTGATATTGGGTGCAAGAGAAATGACTCAATTTGGTGATGAGCCGAGTGTTACGGGCTGACAGTGATGGTAGTGGTGATTCTTCTGGCTACATCACTCTCTCTCTGAACCCGGATGCCTATAGCACGTAGCACACCACTGTCTGTATTCTCTGGGTCAGGATTTCATTTCACTACATCATAAGCTACTAACACAACCTTGTCATTGCAATTTGTCACGCTTTTTTGTGTGCTCTATATCTGACTGAATTCTCATCTCCCCAGCCCATAGGCTACTAGTCTGGAACAAATCTCTGAAACATAATGGAAAAGGATAACCATCCCCCTTTTCCTTCTCTCCCACCCCCAATAAGACTAAATAGACACAGCCACTACCACGGGTTCCATTCCACAGGCTCTGCATGTTGTATAACATCAACTCAAACTATCCTCTTTAAGTAAGAGGAACATGTTTTGGCTGTTAATGCTTTGGCTGAGGTTACTGCTGCTATCTCAGCTGTTGGGATTTCTGCAATGGTTAGTGTCACCTATGTACTGGCCAGCAAAAGAGCACCTTCTGAAGGACAGACTGGAGATCATAGTACTTGCAAAGTACTTAAGCCTTGAGTATTACCTTTTCTCCTCGTCCCCATCCTAAGCAAAACAGGTAAGTTTTTGAAAGAAGAAATTCTTAGCAATCAACTGTTCCACCTTTGTGACTGACCTGCGGTAAGGGAGGGAAAAGGTGTGTGACTCCTGGCTCTCTGGAAAACCTGGGGAGAGGCACCCCTTGTTCCACCTTGTCAAAGGTGCAGCCATCTCATATGGAAAGAGGGAGGAATCATAGAACTGACTTTGCTTCAGATAGGCTCTCCCTCTCCAGGTATAGCTGTTGAGGGCACTTCGTACATCACAGGACCCTAGTTTGAAAAGAAATGGTTGAATGTTTCCTGTGTGATCTTGAGAAAGTCAATTTATGCTGCACCTCAGTCCCCCAATGGAATAATGGGGACAGTAATTCTTTACCTCACAGGATTGTTGTGAGGATAAAATCCATTAATGTCAAAAAGCTCTCAGATACAGTGTTTTAAAATCCTTTCTCAGCAGGCTCATTATGTAACTGCTACAGATTTTTAGTAAGTCGCCACCCCTCTTGTGACATCACAACTCACACTCTTTGTGGCCAGCTTGAAAGGTATAGGAACTGCAGCCAGGTCATCCCAGTGGGAGAAATTCCAAAATTAAGCTTTCAGCTTGTAATTCATTCATCTTGCACATCCTGTATGCTTTATGGCAGTGGTTCTCAAAGCCGGTCTGCCGCTAGTTCAGGGAAAGCCCCTAGCGGGCCAGCGGGCTTGTTTGCATGCCACGTCTGCAGGTTCGGCCGATCGCAGCTCCCACTGGCTGTGGTTCGCCGCTCCAGGCCAATGGGGGCTGCGGGAAGGGCGGCCAGCCCATCCCTCGGCCTGTGCCACTTCCCGCAGCCCCCATTGGCCTGGAGTGGCGAACCGCGGCCAGTGGGAGCTGCGATCGGCTGAACCTGTGGACACGGCAGGTAAACAAACTGGCCCGGTCCGCCAGGGGCTTTCCCTGAACAAGCAGCGGACTGGCTTTGAGAACCACTGCTTTATGGTATTGTGTATATTTAAGAACATAAACCAAAATACAAAACTACAGTTAACCAGAAAAGCAAGACTTTGGAAGCTACATATGTGCTATGTGGCTTAGCTAATGTTGCTTCAGGAACCCTGACTTCAAGTGGTTTTAGCTGGCAGCCTTAAATATTTCATTATCATAGGGTTTCTTTGCATGTAATATGTATTTATGCCACTGTAAATCTATCAGCATTACACAATACATCCTGTTTCTTTATGTTAAAGAGAATCCATAGGAGAAAATCAGCAGCGCTATTAGCATATTTTCCCTTACGGCTCTACTGTCTTCTTTCTTCTCCACATTTCCTTATTTTTTAACCTCCTTTGACTTTGTACCAGGAGTGAGATTTAATACCATTGAGATACTATTTTGTCAAATGCCAGCTACTCGTGTTCTGGTAATTAATTTATATTCTGAACACCTAACGGTTAATTGGCAGGACAGGTAACTCTTTTACCCACAAATAATTATTTATGTATTAGTTGATAATAGGTATTTCTAAATAGGTCCTTCTCTAACTAAAATAAAAGTACCTACTTTTGTACTAAAAAAAAAAAATACAAAGAGACCACATATGTTTGCAAATAAAATTTTTGCAATGAAAGATATACCCGCCCTTCACTGCACTCACTAGCAGTGTCAAAGGCCAACAGGAGCAAGCAGAAGTGCTGTGCTGTGTATCAACAAGAAGGGACAGTCTTATTGTCTAGAATTATCATTTTTCTATTGCATTCCTTTTTTTTGTATTTTTAAAGAAAGTTGTTTTGTTGAAATATTATATGCTAGTCTTACATTGTGCTCTGTATATAACTGAATGAGCCCTATCTTGTAAACCAGTGGCCTCAAACACGTGGCCCACAGAGTTATTTGCTGCGGCCCACCACCCGCCCTCCCCCAGTGTGCTGCGTCCCTGCTCCTCTGCCTACCTCCAGGAGCTTCCTGCTGCCAAACTGCTGATTGGTGGTGCTTAGTACTTTCCAGGAGGGAGGGAGGAGGAGTGGGGAGCCGCGTACTCAGGGGAGGAGGTGGAAAAGAGGCAGGGCAGGGGCAGGGATTTGGGGAAGGGGTTGAAATAGGGGCAGGGAGGGGGCAGAGTTTGGGTGAGGACTTTGGGGAAGGGGTTGGAATGGGGCGGGGAAGGGGTGGGAAGAGGTGGAGCAGGGGCAGGGCCTCGTGGAAGGGGTGGAGTGGGGGTGTGGTTGGGGGCAGCAGGGGGGGGGGGGACGTTTGTATCTTCATATGAAAAGGTTTCAGTGATGTGGCCCTCGGGCCAATTTACTAGTCCTCATGTGGCCCTCATGATGATTTGAGTTTGAGATCCCTGTTGTAAACGCTTACATATCTAAGTGGTCCCATTGAAGTCAAGGGGACTGCTCATGTGAACAATAACTATTCATGTCTCTAAGGGTTTGTAGGCTCATATCATATGTTTTACTAGAGATGGGGTCAAGCTGCAAAGTTCGTGTCTTGACTTCTAACACCACAATGTTCAAATATGTTTGGACCAGGGATTTTAGATGGCCCATTATAAGAGAGGACATCTTTTAAAAAATTTGGATCTGGATTCAGATTCAGGTTTGAATATCTCTTAAGTTTGCGGGTAGCCAGATCTGGGGTTGTGATTTGGGTCTGTCTCTATAAGTTTTATTATAAAGCTCTTTTAAACCTGTCACATTTAAACCTGGATTACATCTCGCAAAGTTGATGTATAGAAAGCTAAATTAAAATTCCTCCCCCACCCTCTCAAGAGAAAAAACAACCTCTTTCTCTTCAGGTGGGTCTTGTATGATGTAGACTGAAATTTTTACAAGTGATCATACACATCTCTTGTGGTGAGATGGCAAAGTCACATCTGGAGGAGCTAAGCAGTTCTAGAAGGAGAATACATATTGCACACTTGTCCTTAGCAGAATTAATTTACATACCTTCAAATCTGGATCAATTTCAAAGTTGAAGCCAGGGATGTTTCTTGCTGAAGTTTGGGGCACCCTCCTCTGACGTTTTTATTTGTTCAGCATAGTAATGTTAAACTAAATATCTATTATAGTATAACAGGGGTCAGCAACCTTTCAGAAGTGGTGTGCCGAGTCTTCATTTATTCATTCTAATTTAAGGTTTCGCGTGCTAGTAATATATGTTAACATTTTTAGAAGGTCGCTTTCTAGTCTATAATATATAACTTAACTATTGTTGTATGTAAAGTAAATAAGGTTTTTAAAACATTTTAAAATGTTTAAGAAGCTTCATTTAAAATTAAATTAAAATGCAGAGCCCCCCGGATCGGTGGCCAGGACTCAGGCAGTGTGAGTGCCACTGAAAATCTGCTCGCGTGCCGCCTTCGGCACACGTGCCATAGGTTGCCTACCCCTGTAGTATAATATGGCAGTGAAAAAACATGAGTCTACATGTTTTTGCTATTTCACATACGCCCAGCTTGTGTGAATTCCACTTTTTCAGTGTAGAAGGTATAATAACTGTGTAGAACTATGGAGTGAGTACCACTCTCTGTAAATTGTATTAACATTTGATTAAGTAAATGTTGAATAAGCTTGATCTCAGACTGGAATTTTTTCAGTGAAATTACAATGAGACCAAATGTGCCATGTCTGACCGAACTAAGTTAAACAAATTCATTTTTTCACAGAGGCACATAAAGTTTTTTAAGACAAAATTGCCACATAATGGTATAAGGCCTACTTCCTGGCTTTATTACTGGTTGAAATTGCCTGAGATAGATTCAGTATTCAAGGAATTTCCTGTGACATGAACATGACTGGAGAAATAATTTTCGACATTAAATTTGGTGAACTGTTGAACTTTGTTAATATTTTTTGCAGTGTTCAATTCATTTTTAATAAATTGTACAGCACTGGCAGCAGACTGAAGTCCAAAGCCCAAAGATTGAAAGTCTGAACAGGTCAAAGGAAAAAATAGTTGGCTTGAGATCTCGTGCCTGTTAAAATACTAACTAGAAAATTAGGCAGGAAAAACAGTTACTCTCAATATTTTTGTATCTTTGATCAGCTGGTTGAAGAGAAGTAATATGACAAACAGGAAATTACAAAGAATAACTATTTTGACTGTAGTGGAAATAGCGACTTAGGTAGCTGCAGTTCAAACTAGATACAGAATATTTTTCTGGAATTTAAAGGAAAGGTATCCAGATGTCTAAACATTCTACTCAATGTGGCTTTTATTTCAGTTTTGGCACGCCTTCAGAAAACTGGTAGACAAGTTTAGCTGGAAGACTTTTTCCAGCATATTTACATAATTTCATACATATTTTATGCTTCTGCATTACATCTTTTAGCAGTGGTCATATTTAATTTTAAGATTCTCTTAAAATATTACATATATTTGTATGAATTATTTCATTGCCCCACGTCAAAATGCTTTGTATATTAAGAAAACGTTTAGGCCTGTGAATGGCTACAGTAAACACAAGTGAGGGTAATCTCTGGAGAAAGACATTACTGAGTATTCAGTGAAGTGTCTCCATATAATTGTAACATACTGTTCTCAAATGAGTTAAAAATGAATGGTGGTGGAAGAAAATTGTTGTATCTCATTTAGACACAACCACATGTTTGGTACTGTGCATTTCTAAAATAAAATGTCAAGTCAGTGTTCTTTGTGGGTCCACTGAAAAATCAAAATAATGGTTCTTACTTGGAAAGCCAAGACAGAGAGACCTATACCAGAGCAAATAGATAATAAAGTAAATACAAATCACCTCCCTGAACTTTAAGCAAGGGGGCTGGGGGTTGTCTGGCTGGCCGGGAGAAGAGGGCAATGCTTTCTGGCTTGGGGGGAGGAGGGGAGATGTAAAACTTCTGGAAAAGCAGTCAGTGTGGTGAATGACTCACCACCTAGGAATGAGGGGTTTAAAAAGGTCAGCCTGGACCTGCAGTTGGGGTCAGCAATGCACTTGAGGGCTACATCTTTTAGCGAGCAGCTGTTGCATGATAAATAGCAAGGACAATATAGTACTTTATGGCCTGATCCTGCAAGTTGTTGAACATGGTCTGCTCCCACTGATATCAGGTGGGGCAGCCAGCACCTTCCAGGTAGTGCTTAATACATTGTTCAGTTGGGCCCCTATAGAGTTTATCGGTATTTCCTCCTCTCCTGGCCATGAATCTATTTGTCTATCTAGACTTATCTGTTCTGTTACATTGGGGGTCTGTTTGTTTCAGAATTATTTTAAGGTTGAGTCCAAAACATTTTAAAAAAAATCACATCTATTTTTTAAATAAATTTATCTGTCACATTATGTCCATGAAAAGAAAAAGACTTCTGGCTTTTCGTGAATGTTTATCCATGTTTTACATTCTGTGTTTTTAATTAAATGAAGAGTGTAGAAGGGACTGTTTATACAATGTGTGTATATACAATTAAGGGGAAAAGAGGCCCCTTTCTAACATAATCAAATTATTATTCTGGGTCTTGTTCAGAATTACATGTAACTCAGATGAGTAAAACAGCAGATACTATTCAAAACTAACTTCATTTTCTTTCAACAGAGACGAGAAAAAAAGACAGAGATCTTACAGATAGATATAGATCAGATAGATATTATAACAATTTGACAATATTGTGTGCTTATATAGCACCTCCATCTGATGATCTCAATGCACTTTTCAAAGAATAATTAACCCTTGTTAATTAAGATAAGTATTGTATTCCTTCTTCAGATGAAGAAACTGAGGGATAGAGAGAATTAGACCACAATTTCCAGTTTATTTTAACTTCATTTGGGCTGCTGGATGGTCAGCACTTCTGAAAATCAGGCCCAAGGTATCTCAAGTTGAGTGCCCAAACATTAAGATACCTAAATTCTGTGGCCACTTTTGAAAATGCAGCCAAGGACCAGATCCTTGAAGATATTTAGGCTCCTAACTTCAATTGAAATCAATGATTCTGGGTTGAAATGACTTAGCCTTGATCCCAGAGGAATGACATAGGTTGGTATGGATCTCAGAGCTCCTGACTCCTACTCTTGTGCCTTAACCACTATGAGACCATCCATGTTCCCTAAACAAAGATGGATGGATGTAAAATTATAATAAAAAGCCACTTTGATAGATATACAGCTCTACCCCAAAAGAATGCTGTCCTCAGGAGTAAAAAAAAAATCTTACCACGTTATGGGTGAAACCGCGTTATATCGAACTTGCTTTGATCCGCCAGAGTGCGCAGCCCCACTCCTCCTCTCCCCCGTAGTACTGCTTTACTGCGTTATATCCAAATTCATATTATATCCGGGTCGTGTTATATCGGGGTAGAGGTGTATGTGCAATAAAAACTCTCTACGGTGAGAGGGGCTATTCTAAATTATTACAATGGGGCAGTGTGGGGGAAAGTTGTGAGCATTTTCATTTGCCAGGGAATGTGTTTGCTTGATTGTTAACTTACCATGATGATACCAGGATTTCCCGATGCTTACTAATACAGAAAAATCTCGCCTCTCCTCTGTATTATTCCTCAAGAGAGGTAGAAAGGTGGCTGCCTTCATATGCAAAAGGTGTAAATTTGTTATATCCAAAATGGAAAATAATAATGTAAATCAGCTTATGGTGTATGTGAGTCAAAATAATGGATGTAGTGTGTTTCTGTTACATAACCATCTAAGTTCCCAAAATCAGTTGAGGAACCAGCCTGGCAGTCTAGTGACAATCTAGCAGGCTGCCATTTGAGTTTGGGTCCCAGTTTAGTCCCCCTTCATGTCCCAAATTGGACAGAGGCTGGTAGCACTGTGCAGTGGCTGCACAGAGACCCTGCAAGGGAGCCCCTCACCTCATTCTCTAGCACAGAACCCACTGCGGTGATTCAGCAATAATAGGGAGAATCTTTGGAGGACTCTGTCTAGTCTTCCTTCAGCGGAGAGAGGATTGCTGCACTGCAAGTTGGAGTAGAGATTTTAAAAGAAAGGGCATTAGACGTCTTGGAACCAAGGAACAGCTTGGAAAGCCAAACAGTTCTTATTCATGTGTTATTTATTATGGTGTTGTTATTTATTATCAAATGAACTCTATCTATCTGGTCACTACGGTACAGCTCAGCATCCATGTTTATTTTTCACAACCATGCTCCAATTTGCTGTGCCCCCAAAAGCAGAATCCAGACATAGCAGATATATTTAGCAGCACAGATCAGTCTATTTGGAAGGTGATTTGCATCTTAAAAATGGGTGAGCTTTCAGCAATGGTATGTGAGAGAAGAGAAATGTCCCTATTCCACCTTTATAAATACATGCATGATTCTCCAGTCCAGTAGGACCTACTCTTTTTATATTTTTTAATTTTTATGTATGTAGGTATTTATATATTTCCTTGGAAATATGCTTAATTAATCAAAACTCTTGAAGCGCTCCAAAGATGCATAGCAGTATATGAGAGCTGGGAAATATTATTAATTACTGCTATTGTTACATAGCCTGCACTGCAGATTCTGAATCTAAGTTTATAAACAAAAATATTATCTTTGCATTTTCCTCAGGTATGAAGAGACGATGAACCAGCATGCAAACAGAGCTTGGATATTTGTGTGAGTAATCAACAGGAAGGGAATAAGTCATTCAAATCTGAAAAGCTGGGCCCTCATCATGCGATGTGCTGCACACCTTGTGCAAGGTGCTGTGTACCCTCATTTCCCATTGACTTCAATGGGTACAGAGGACACTCAGCACCCCACAGAATGTGCTCACTCCCCCTCAGGCTCTGTTTCTTACTTTCCAAAATTGAATGCCTAAAAGGAGTCTTTACTATTGATTATATGCACAAATGTTCTCTCTGGACTAGACTCTGGGTCAGCAATTAGAATATATATCAACCTCTATTTGGGCTAATGTTAGGAGCCATCACAGGGCAGTGTGGTCTGGTAGTTAGAACATGAGACAGGAGTCAGGAAGCCTGAGATCTGGTTCCCATTTGGCCACTGGTACTTTGTGACTTTAGGAAAGGCACTGAACCTGTCTCTCTAATTTCTGCCATCCGTAAAAGGGGAATGCCATATCTACTGGCACCTATCTTTGTAGTGCTTCTGAGATTGTCACATGAAAAGTACCATGGATGGATCTTGGTTTACAGTCTTCCAAAGCAGAATAAAGTTTCACGATTGACAATTGCACACATGCAAGGCACATTTGTATTGATTTACTGTTTGTTTCTTGTTTTCTGTTGGGCTTGTTCATCTTTTTTTTTTTTTTTTAACCAAATGGCTGCTAACATTTCTGGAGGCAGGAGTAGTGGTTCTTAAATGCTACCTAGTGTGAGTAGCTTATGTAATTTGTGTTTTAATTTTGTACAGAAGCACATATTGGGTGTGCGTGCCTCATCTTTGAAATGGTTTCATTTCAAGCATTCTTAAATTCATAGAAAAAAATCATCTTGTTAACTGAATATTTCATTGTACATATTTCATTTATGAATACACACTGAAAATAGGGGGATTATTTCTAAATTATACTGATGAAAGCTCAAATTCTGCACATCTTTCAAAGTCAATGGTGAGTCATATGCACAAACCTATGGGGAGAAATTGGCCCAGGCGGTACAGTAGTGAATGTAACAATATTATTGTTACTAATATGAAAAAGAAAATAAATACAATGCCTGGTTTGGTGAATGGAACAGAATGTAGCCCACTGGGGTAATCAGGTTGGAACTTCATCCCTATATTTTACACTACAGTTCAGTTCCTCATTCATATATGTATGTCTATGAGTTTTAAAGAGTTTGTGGAACTCTCATTGCTGCAGCTCCTCATATCATTCTTAAACTAGTCGACTTTTCCACACAAGTTCTTCTCTGCACATTCCAGAACAGAAGTGCCAAACTGTATGACACAAAGAGCCATGTTAGTAACTTGCCTGGGGACTGAGAGAAACAGCTGAAATGACAACATTTTAAGTAAAATAGAAATTCACACCCCCACACTTGCTTGCACTTATAGCTTTCTGATAGATGTATGGAAATGGCATATTGTTTGGGTTCACCACTATTTAAAACCTACAACAGCTCAGCTTTGTCCTCATCATCCTGCAATTACATGGAGAGTGTGGGCCAGAAGTAGGGCCATATTAAGACATATGCACCACATAGCCGTGCCTAGGACTTCAGCTACTTGAGGCGCATGATGAGATCAGAATCTCAGTTTATTTAAAAAAAATTAAATTCTAGCCCTGGAAGAAAGGTTTGAAAACATGAACCAAGTGTAACTGATGCCTGACAGAGTTTGCAGCCATCTTGAAGTAATAGCTCAAGAGGTGTGAGCTTCCCCATTCATCTTAACTATTAAACTTGCTGGTATTGTAAGGAGAGGTGGGGACATGACAGGAGGTGGGATCATCAGGGTGCATTTGGAATATTCCATGACCCCTGGATTGCCTTCATTCAACCATGGTCCCAGACAGAATTTGGATGCTGGATGCTCTACCAAATATCTATTAAAACCCTTGAAATGTATGGAATGTAACATTTGGGTTGGGAATATAGTTTTTATCATAACAATCTGTTCAAAGTATGTATATCCATTCTAAATGGTGTGCATTTTATTGCTATAGAGAACAAGGGAAGATCCCTAAACTATTAATTCAGAGAAGTGAGTGATCCTATAAGCCACATTCTTCCAACCAGTTTTCTTCTACACATTCAGAGTGATAACACAGGCTGTAGCATGGATGCACAGAAAGTGCTATCATACTTCAACTCCTTAGCTGTAATGATTTTAAATGACCAGTTGGTTCTACCTTACCAATTCCACAGCTGAAGGATGAAACAACTGTGTTTTCCTGCATCTTGCAAAATCCTCAAAATTGGAAACTGGAAGAGCCATTTTAAAAATAGTGATAGTTGTTTCATCTGCAGACTAAGGGATGACTCTGTGAGATGATAATGGTGTCAATGGGAAATGAAGCTGCTCAGGATCAACCCTGGAACTTCCTCACAATCCAATCAGGGCATTTTAAAGCAATTGTTTTTCATTATGGGTACTTTAATTCCCCTGCCTCTAAACCAAATCATTTTTGTTTATATACGAAGTGTCAACAGACACTGTACATATTGAACTCATAAAAGTCTTGTGTAACACACTGCTCAGAAAAAAGACAAAAAGAACTGAGGCATACACAAACATGCTAGTCAAAACAGTTTAAATTGTACTTTAAGGGTCCCACTGCAGGAAGATATTGCTATTTACTTTCTCCAAGAACTGGGGGTTAACATGAATGCTAAAAAAAGGGGGGGGGGGGGGAAGAGGGAAAAGAAAAGTGATAACACTTTAAGTTCTTGCTAATCCTGATTTTTGCTTTTTTGTCTCTTACCAGAAGCTATTTTGCCATGAAAGCTCAAAGATTTCAGCAGTTTACATTTAAAGTAGCTCCTTTTTTCCCCTTCAGGTATCTCAAAATATTTGGCAGCTACCATAACTATCTAGAGTTTGTGTTATAGAATTAATTTTTTGTAAATCTTCAAGATCAGGAAAGAGTATAGCATTTGTTTTGCATACATTCTTTGAACAGAAATCTTTGATTTTAATATTTTTGGAAGACTATTGATGTAAGAGAAAACCTTCTTTAAATGGTTAGGAATAAAATATTGAAGTAATACAATACAGCAGTTTTGGGACAAGTACTGCATAAATCAGCTAAAGGCCCTTTAAAGCACATAACTGGCTGGCAAGACCAGACCCATTTCAAACCTGTCATAACACCAGCTTGTTTTTCAGTTCTATAACTCAGATGTCTGGATCTGAGTAACTTTTTTTTTCTTCAGGGTACAATACAAATATTATAATGAGAAGCACTGTACAATCTGTGTGCATCTGAGTACATCTATTGTACACACAACAGATAGTTCTCATCTCTTCTCTAAATCTTGTCTGTGTATAAATTATTTAATATTGCTGGTAGCAGCCATAATATGGGAAGCACTCACCAAACATAAAAGAGGGTATAGTCTCTGTTTCCAATTGCTTAGGATGTAAGGCCCTGATCCTGCTCTGTGCTTTATGGTGATGGACTCCTGCCAAGCCCCACTAACTACCCACATGGAGTTTATTGCAGGATCATAATTGGTTGTATAAAATACCCACTCATACCTACTGCACAGTGTGTCTAGATTCACACAAAAATGCAATGGTTTAAAACAGAATGAACCTCATGAACATGCTGGATGACTCACAAGAACAGAAGTTTGGGGGCTGGTATGGTATTTATTCACTTGCATTTTCTTTATCACTAGTAGACCCATTGCATATTTCAGGGACATGTTTTGAATTAGTCAGAATGTTAAAGAAACCTGAACAGATTATATAATTTGTAAAAATGTATTTTGCTGATTACATAGTTTTTGCAAACAATGACTGTTTTAGGGTATATCATGACAACCAGCCGAAACAAGACCAAACGTTTCCATCGGGTAATCAAAAAGAATTAAAGTTAGAATAGATATAAGCACTAACATTATGGGGTCATGGAAATAAAGTTTATTAGTTGGAATTCCTCAGTAATATGATGATTCATACAGTCTCAGACAAATCTGGGTTGTGTTAATAACTGTTCTCAAACACACTGGTCTCTCGTGGTACCATAGTTGGTAGCCAAGGTCAGGAATGCTCTAGCCCAGGATTAACAGATTATTGCATGGTGAGAGTTGAATATGGTAAGTAGTATAAAATGTTTCTTTTCAAATTAATAATACTTTTTCTGCTTTCTGGAATAGTTTGTTTTTAGTTGTGACTAATTATTAGATTGGGGAAAATACCTTATAAAAATATTCTGTGAATATTAGCGAGAGTGAAAAAATGAGTTCATTTCAGCTTTGTTTGTGGCTTTCTGTGATTATCCTAGAGAATGAGTTTACGGCAGGAAAGTTTGCAGAAACTGCAAATATTAAATTAATATCACAAAATATTCTCAGAAATAGAATGTTGAAGTTGTAAACACAAAGATTAACGCTGGTTACCTGATTATACTCACATACTCAGGGACAGAAGCATAGCATGTGACCTATTTACCAAACTAAAACATCAATTAAAACTCAGTTTTTTTGAAAAATCATGTTAGTTAAGAATCTACAGACTAAGAATTATTGCAGAGTCTATTCACCAAATAATCTGACAAATGTATAAATATAAAGACAACTGTAAACTGCTCATGGACAGTTCTCAAGAAAGATTACATTTGTTCACTAAATTATACATTACAAGCTGTTCACTTAGCTCTACTCATTATTTAATTAATCATTTGAACAGTGAGCTTAACAATTTTAGATTTCCCTTTAGAAACAGAGTCGGTAGGCAGTGATGGAAGAAGGAGAAGGTATGGAGGAGGGGAACTTTAAAGGCAGGGGAATGAGACAATTAATGAAGAAGTAGTGGGACAAGGTCTGGGCCATGTCTAGGCAAAGCAGGAGAAATTTGAGAATGTTTTTTCCATTCAGATTTTAAGTAGTCAAATTATGCAGGCTTTACCATATCAAATCTTGCATTTATATCAGTGGGAGTTTTAATTGGCTAAGGATTACAAAATGTACCCAAAATATTTAATTTTTTCATAGTATCAACATAATGAACATCTATATCCTACAAAGATATGCATACAGTAAGTCAATTTTTTCTCTGTTGTATTGGTGCAACTCCCACTGAAGTTATTGCAGAGGGACCTGTACCAATGTAACTGAGAAGAGAATTTGGCTTAAGGTGATTATTATACTGTGAATGAAGAGGAAAATGGTCCACTGGCTCTAATTACACTGATGCCAATTGACCCTGATACAACTTCCTGGAATTCAGTTAAGTTACATCAAGGATGAATTTGTCCCATTATAATTTTTTTATTGTAAAAAGAACCTTAACTACAGTTTATTTAAAATTTTTAAAGAATTCCCTTTTTAAATGATGGATTTAATATTAAATTTTAAATTGTGAAAAAAGTGTATCTGACTGAATAAAGCTTAAGCAATGCAACCTGACAGATGTTAACAGATACTATCTAATATCTCTGCATGAAGGTTGCATTGTGAGTCATAAAGTTCAAGGTCATGTGTCTATAACTACCCAGAAGGGTCTGTTCTCTACTTGATGTGGAAATGTAACTCACATTATTGTTAATGCAAGATACAGATGCACACTGGAAAGAGAATTGACCAGTCTTCCAAAAGACAGTGTAATCAGGAGTGAAGTGATTCATAACCAGACCCCCAGTTGTGGTAACTTTATTTTATTTTGATGAAATAAAACTCATACAACAATAAATGTATCACCATATTTTAAAAGATATACCAGGGATATGCTATTAGACCTTTTTAGAAAAGAGTTTCTTTTTCTCCCCACGCAAAATTTCAACGTAATTTTTTTTACCATTTTTGTCAGAACTTTCCATGGAAAATTTGTATTTTTTTGCAAAATATTTAGGCTGAAAATCAAAATATATTAACGCAAACTGACATTATAGTGCCTCATAGAAGTTGTAGTTTGGGTGCTGTGACAAAGTTCCTCCTCTATCTTGGTGGGTCCTGTGCTTATTGGCGGATTTTCTTGCCTCAGAGATTCACCATGTGGGTTGGGGAACAGCCCAGAGACCTTCCCCTCTGGAAAAACCGACAGTCCAGGTCAATTGGGAGGTCTGGGGGGAACCTGGGCCTGCCCTCTACTCTGGGTTCCAGCCCAGGGCCCTGTGGACTGCAGCTGTCTATAGTGCCTCCTGTAACAGCTGCATGACAGCTACAACAACCTGGGCTACTTCCCCATGGCCTCCTCCAAACACCTTCCTTATTCTCACCACAGGACCTTCCTCCTGGTGTCTGATAACGCTTGTGCTCCTCAGTCCTCCAGCAGCACACTCTCCCTCTCCCTCTCAGCTCCTTGCATCTCTTGCTCCCAGCTCCTCACATTCACACCACAAACTGAAGTGAGCTCCTTTTAAAACCCAGGTGCCCTGATTAGCCTGCCTTAATTGATTCTAGCAGCTTCTTCTTAATTGGCTCCAGGTATCCTAATTAGCCTGCCTGCCTTAACTGGTTCTAGCAGGTTCCTGATTACTCTAGTGCAGCCCCTGCTCTGCTCACTCAGGAACAGAAAACTACTCATCCAGTGACCAGTATATTTGCCCTCTACCAGACTCCTGTACCATACTGGTCTGGGTCTGTCACAGTGCCTTATGCTTGTATTATGCTCCCATTCTCCTTTGGGCCAGGCACTCTGGCTTGAACAACATTTCCCATGCTGCTCCACTTTTTCTCTTGTTGGTAAGGAGAGAGTTGGCCATGGTGCACTATGGAAGATGTAGTCCTTCCAGACAGCCCAGCCTATAGAGGAGAATGATGCATAAGGATCCCAAACGGTGAGGCACTCTGGCTCCATTTTGTACAGAAATATTTTTGATTTTCGCCAAAATATTTCTTTTTTTGTGTGTGTGTGCAAAATATTGAATTATTCTGCAGAAAGCAGACACTTTTTGCAAAAAAACCTTTTATTCAAAAACCCAGTTTTCCATCAAAAAACAGCGTTGATGGAATGTTTTGACCAGCCCTCTACACACTTTAAAAGTGGAGAGTTTAACATATACTCACCCTTGTTAATGGTCTTTCTTGCATCATCTCCCCTTTCTTCTTCTCCATCCATCCCAGGTCCTCTATAACTATTGTCATCCTTTTATTTCTTCAGCTAGAGTTTTCTCTCATTCCCACCTCTTCCTGTTTTTTCTTTTCATAAACCCTCTCTCTTAAGGATATATTATCTCCCTTCCTTTTCATCTCTTCGTTTGTTCTTCACATTCCTTCTCATGATCACCCTTCCGCTGACCATCTCCCATCACTTTTGCCACTCTCCTTCTTCTCTCCATCTCTGTATTTACTGTGTCCATGGTCCCGCTTTACATTTTCCCCATTTGTCTCCATCTGTAGCTAAGAAACCCTGCAGATCAGATGTTGCTGACTGATTCAGCCGTTTCAAACTGCTGTCCCCCTATGTAGGCCAAAAGCCTGCAGTGACTTCTCTGATGCTGCCTTTCTCCCTGGGCACTACAGGGAGTTGCGTCAGAGGAGTAGGCAAATCTTCACTCAATTTTTCATACTCTTCTCAACAGCTCTTTAGTGCTCAACACTTTGTTGAGAGTTGGGGCTGCATACACCTATTTGTGCCCTTCTTTAGGCTGCTCTCTACCCTTCCATGCCTGAGAGTGATTAGTGCCTAGGATCTCTGCTCTCATTAGTATAGAACAGAGGATCCCTCTGCTTGAGACCTCTGTATGTCCAGATGGGAATCACTAAAGGAGATCGAATACTCTAGGAACCCAAGTGCTTACAGGGGCTACAGTTACTGTGCTAATATCATCATGGCCTGAAATTTTCAATAGTTAGTCCAGTTTTTACTTTTAAGAATGCCATTTAGAAACCCAGATGAAACTGTATATATATAGACAGTATGGGATGTGGGTTTATCTACTAGATACAGTCTGCACTGCACAAGGAATTCAACAACTAGCAACAATGAATAGTTGAGGGGATACGTAATTTAAAGGACTATGATTTACACTGAGCCAGACTTTATAAAAATTCCACATTGCCTAAAAATTCCATATATCGATCATACTTTTTCTATATTTCCTCTCCCATCATTAGTGATATTTATACCAAGAACCTGTGTAAAGATACGTCGTCTAACCAGCCTGTGAAATTCCAGTGTTTGTGTACTTTACAGCCAACTCGTTCAGTTGAATGTCATTAGTGATTGGCAATCCCCCTAAAGATTTGGTTTGGCTTTTTTCCAGTTAGTATCCACACATGTCCAAATCTCTTTCAAGTTGCCTTATTGACCTTCATAACAGATTCCATTCATTCTTTTGCCTGATTCCCTTTCTTTACAGATCCAGTGGATACTTGTTGTAGAAAGAATAGATGCTGGACAAAGTCATGCCAGGCCCTGAAAAGCTTTAAGGGAGGCCATGGGCCATAACACATTTCCTCCTTAACATGCAGCGGTGTTGCAGCAGTAACACCTCACCTTCAGTGAGGCCTCTCAGAAAGAGCAAAAGGCTGTGGCTGCTGGTTTCTGCCAGTGGCTCTCTATAGTACGTAATACCTCTTGACCTTGCCACAGTGCATGACATTTGAATGACACATGAAGGATTGTGTAGATTCTAAGGTGCACCATGAACCCCTGAGAACCACTAGCTTGAAGTGACCACGTGTGTTGAGAGCAATAATGAGGCCCTACAGACTGGCTTGCAGACCCTGTCAGCTTCACCAGAGATATGGACTGAGAGTAGGATGGGCTGAGAGTAGGAAAATACCTGAATACTTCTCGATCCTGACAAAAAAGGGTTGAATTTGCTTTAGGGATAGTAGAAAATGTTAATTATTTTTTTAATAGTGACCTGTCCCTGACTGTGGTGCCACAAACAGCAGATTGACTCTATTAGAAGAACAGTTGTTAAAAAGGAGGCCATCTCTTTGCAAAGAGAGTCTTGCATTTTTGGCTGGTCCCGTGAAATAATTTTTTACTGCCTCCTGGCCAACACTTGCCAACAATTACCATACTGCACAGTCTAAGGATATTGGCTAAGGGCAATAACATGATTCTTTGAAATACATCCCTGACTCATTTTACATTTAAAAAATTGCATCTGCGAGTTGTAGGTGGGATCTTTAGGTTCCTCACCCACATCTTCCTGCAGAGGTGGAGCCCAGCTGCTTGTTCCTTTTCATTTCAGTTGTCAGTGTACATCAATTTATATTTTCAAGCCTATCTCTGTAAGGAAAAAGGCTAGAAACATACTTAATTTTTTTTCATGGAAGCTGAGTTTCTCTTTATATTTTGAGAGGGCCCCTGGAACTGATGTTTTGAGGGGTACAAAGATCATCTCTTTCTCTAATCACACAAAAAACATCAGAGTAATCAGCATGCTGGGAAAGGAAGGGCAGAAAAATTATGGGACAATTTAATGGTGATTTAATGAAAATTGGTAGCTGACAGCATCACTCTGTTGAGGAATCTCTGGATCAGCTTTACACTTTAGGCCATGGTGGTTGTGAAAGAGGAGAATAAATGGAATCTGATCTTGTATTGAAACAAAACTCCTTGTTACTCACTGCCTTTGGGACATGAACATTTTTGCCAGCATCATCTGCTATTTTCCCAAAATGCATCCCCAAATTTGTAGTAGTTGCATTTGTAAAAGTATCTTGTATTAAATCAGGCCAGCGTGTATTCCCATTTGGCACTTTCTTTAGAAAGTGTGTGTGACTGTAATGCTCATGCAAGAAAGGGACTAATTGTGCTAGCTTGAGACAAGTGGTGCAGGAAGACATGGTGTAAGTTTCCCTGCACCACTTTGCCAATGCACCTCAGTCTTGCCTGCAACAACTCTGCTATTTCAGTCCCAGGGCTCTTTTGAGCAGAAACTGCCAATCATGTAAAATTGTGTGGTTGTTTTGTAATATGCTCAAATGGGAACAAGGATGAAACCATCAAACTCAGTTTCACTTTTGACCCATCCCTGTGAACTTTGGTCACCACAGGTGGAACACATACTGTTCCTAATAAAAATGCAGTCAGGATAAGAATGTTTTACATCTAAAGCACACCTGGGCATCAGTACTATTAATTCCCATCTAAAATGATCTGTTCAGCGTAAAATACGTATCAGTAACACAAGTGAGGACCTGAGCATATCGATAATGATGAGTAGGGCCAGGAGCACTAAGAAAAGGAAGTATAATGAAGAATTACAATCAGAAAGTGTATTAAGGGAAAGCTTGCTTAATGAGACTATTGGTACCAACTACATTATTCATAGGGCCTTCTGATTAGAGACAAATGTCAAATGTAATGTACATTCCTGGGTGGCAAGTCCTCATTTACATTTCAAATAAATACTTATGGTTCCAAGCTTTCACGTAGCAAACTGTACTTTTAATATTGAATAACTTTTGTGACATGCCCAATTCACCTCTAGTCAATAATGCAACAGCAGGGTATAGTTGTTTGGTGTAAAATCTTATTTTGATTGAAAAGTCACACAAAGCAACATACACCTGAAAGCTCACCAATATTTTCTAAATACGGAGCCTGCAGAGTGGAATAGGGCTGTGTGAAGTGTTATAAAATTTTCCTTCCTCTCTTCCCATGTCTCTCTTCCCATCTTTCCTCCTCCTCCTGTCGGTATTATAACCAATGTGTTTTCATATTTAGGAAACTCATGGCAGCTCTGCAGATGTAAGGCAGTGTGGCCATCTCTCCTGGTCTCAGTAGGCATTTTTCCCCACTTCTCCCTGCATCAAAATGTTCTCAGCACAAGCTGTGTTCTTCTTATCCCTCCTATCCCTGGCACCAGTTGTGTATTTTCCTTTGGCCTGGTCCCCATCTTTTTCCCTTTTGTAGCTTTGTTTTCTTTCCCAATAATAATTTCTGTTTCAGTTTCATCACTTCATATACATATGACTCCCTTCAACTGGTATGTATCTTGGTGGGTGACTCTCCCAAACCAAGAATGATTATATGGTGCAGCATAACCAATGGATTCAGATCCATTTGCATTTGCCATAAAGAACTAGCAGGGCTGTGTTGAAATGAAGTCTCTCATACAGCATGCCTTGTAATATCCTGGGAGATACAATCGACATATTTCTCTCCAGGATTTTGAATCAACCTATGAAGACCCTGTCCCAGATAATCCTTTCTAGCCCAGTGCAGAATAGGACAGAACTTTTAGAATTACGGTCAGTTCTATGTGAATACTTACACAGTGTGGACATGATCAGTGAAGCTCATCATTTGAGTCTCAATGACTTGACTAAAAGAGCTTTTTTACTAACTTGGGACTTAACATCAGGAGGTAGATCAGCTTTTTTCAAAGCCACTTTGACAGATATATGTGCAATTTATAGAAAAAAAATCAGTTTCAGTGCTTCAGAATACATAGTAAATACACCTCTACCCCAATATAACACAACCCGATATAACACGAATTCGAATATAACGCGGTAAAGCAGTGCTCC